>NC_056741.1:1227783852-1227856352 GCF_019279795.1 Protopterus annectens | reverse complement strand
CACACACACACACACACACAGCTATTGATATTCAGGATGATGCAATGGTAGCATCAGCAAGAGGTTCTCTGGTTCGATTCTCGACTGGAGTGCTTTCTGTGCATAGTCTGCATGTCTCCCCCTGTGTTCATGTGGGTTTCCTCCCATGTTACAAAGTCATGCACCAGGAACTTTTCTCCCCAGGCCTCTGCTGAAAATTGGCTTTGTTCCAAGTTGGACTTTCCCAGTTAAATGTTAAATAAATGTATGCATATAGGGTTTACATGTTTTTTTACTTTCTGCAAACTCTGAGGTAATCGAGAGAGAGAGGAATTGTGGGTAGAGATGAAGCTCAAGAGTTTTTGGCTGTCATTGGCTATAGTAACGGCAGAGTCTGTTCAGATGTCTGAACCGAACCCATCTGTCAAGGATAAGTGAAGATAGGCAATACAGATGGAACGTTATGGTGAGTACTACTTTTTTTTTTTTTTTTCATTCTTCAACAGCTCATATCCAAGGTCAGCTCTAGGTTCAAGGCTCAGAGGTACCAAGGGATGTCTTTTGTCCCTGAACAACAGTAAGTTTTCAGAGCAGATTGCATCCTCAGCCTTGAAGGCTTTTCAGAGTCTTGGCTATGCATAAGAAGGCCCCTCCAGCCACTTTGGATCCATCCCCCAACAGGCTTCTCGATTTTCATCGGGTTTCACTGTTGCAGTCTTAACTAATAGGTTGCAGTCCTAATTAATGAGTTTATCCGGCTCCCAGTAGCCCTCGATTGGCCAGAATACCAAAGGTAAGTAAAAATAACATTGGCTGCCATCGGATGTAAAGGACGTCAGGACGTCCGATACAAAAGGAGGCAGCAGACATCACTTCCTTGGTCTTTCTTGCCGCGGAGCCAGAAGTAGAAGCATTTTGTGCCTGAGTGCCGGTCAGCAGTTAACCTTTTTTAGTTTCCGACTACAAAGTTGAAGTCAACTACAGCTAAGTACCCCATTGGGGATCCTCTTTTTTTTTTTTTTTCTTGCCTTAAAGAATGTCAGAAAAAATTAATTGTCTTACCTGTGGAAAGCAGAGTCCCCATAGAGATTTTCATTCTTATTGCATTATTTGTTTAGGCCTTGACCACGACGTTCCTAATTGTGATCTCTGTGCCTCCTTTAATCCGCGTACTATTCGTTGTCGGGCTAAGCTTTTAGCTAAATATTTTTGGATTTGGCCTAAGTTTGTCGGTATGGCGTCCGCTGATCTTCACGCTTCAGATATCCCCAAGCAACGTAAGGAAATGTACCGCAACAGGCTTCAGAAGGTTAAAGTCCTCTGATGATAAGATGATAGTCAGTCATGCGGTAGCTAATGAGGTGCCTTTGCAGCCCCTGCAGTTTGCAGATTTTCAACCGCAGGCCTTTGTTGAGACCATTTCAGAGTCCCCCAGGGCTCTGCCCTCCATTTTGCCTTCGGACCTCTCGCCTGTCACCTCTTGAGCCGGAACCGCTAAGCTTACTCCAGTGCTCAAGGCCTGTGTTCTTTGTTCAGATAGCAAGCTCATACCGACTACCTCTATTGCAACTTCGGCAGTTGCCAGGCCTCCGGTGTCCTTTAGACTTGCAGGTAAATCTTACATTCGTAAGCCTGTGAAAATGCAGGATCCAGATGTTCTTCGTGTTTCACTGTTGCAGTCATTACATTTGGGTAATCTGCTGGCAGGTTGCCGTCAGTCGGCCTGAATAACAAAGTCTTGGGTCCTGTGTCAGTTGCTGTCTCTTCCATGACGTCAGGTTGTCAGGGGTATACAACATGCAGCAGACACCATTTTATTCAATCTTTCTTGCCGTGCAGTGCCCGAAGCAGAAGCAGTTCGCAAGTGCCGGTCGGCCGACTCCTGAAATTTTCGTATTCGAGTTTCAGAACCGAAGTCTTCAAATTAAAGTTAAGTATCCCGTTTAGGTATCTTTTTCTTGCTCCTTACCGATGTCAGAAAAAGTTAATAATTGCATTACTTGTGGGAAGCAAATGCCTCATAAGGATTTTCATTTGTACTGTATTCCTTGCCTAGGCCCAGATCACAACGTGCCTTGTTGTCTGTTTTGTACTCTATTTAACCAACACACTATTAAACATCGGTATATTTTTGCTTCTAAATATTTTCGTACAAGATTTAATTACCCTGAAATGTCGTCTGTTAGTAGTCCAACTAATGGAGTTCACAAAAAACGCAAAGAAAAATACAGCGACAGACTGTCGAGGTCCAAAACAGATGACGAAGCTTCTCCTAAGCCAGTTGCTGGTTCACCGGTACTCAGTGAGGCACTTTCACAGGCCCTGATACCCGCTAATTTTGAGTCACAGGCCTCTACCGAGACCCATTCAGTGTCTGGTATATCACGAGATTCTCCTAGTATTGAACCCGCAGATGTCTCTCCCTAGGATGGGTCCGGAGCCGCTGAGCAGGCACCAGCTTCTGAGGGTGTTTTCAGGCCTCAACATTTTTATATTAAACCAACGACAGCAACAAAAACAAGGTCAAAAACATCTGTCTAAAAAAACGACGCATGAGCCTTGTGCTCAGGCCCCTATGTCTAAAAAACAGATGATCAAAATGGCTGAGGATTTAATTACCTTGATCAGTGGTCCCCCCTGCTAAGAGGCCTAGGCAAGGCACTGATTGAGTTTTCAGATCAGGTTTCTGTTTCTTCTGATTCCTCTTCTGATCAGGAATTTTTTATTCCACCCTATGACTTTTCTGATGCGGAAGAATCCATCCCATCTGCATCTCCTCCTGAGGATTACTCTTTTGGAGAGTTTGCATACTTTAAGGGAACATTTTCACTGGGAGAGTCAGGACTTCTCTGAATCTAAAAAGAGGCTTGGGGATTTCCTTCTTCCTCAGCATAGGCCTTTGGCAATACCTCCTGTGTTAGACATTGTTGGTGTGATTTTCGGAATCAAGCATGGCTCCTGGATTCCCTGCCTCCGGCTCCTAGTAAGCCAGACGGATATTACAGAGTTCCTGACTCCCACAAATTTCTATTCAAAAATCCTGCTGCTGGTCCTGAGACTATTTCTCAGGGTCCAAGGGTGTAAAGGCCTCTACAGCCAAAAATCCTACCCCTTCTGATAGAGATTCCAGGGCGTTGGATAGATGGGGCAAGGTGGTTTATACCTTTGCAACCTTGGCAATTAGGGCCTTAAACTGCCAGTTTCATATGCTTAAATATCAACCGCATGTAATGGGCTTACTGAAACAGAAAATTATGTTGATTTCTGATTGTGTGGAAAATAGAGTTACAGGAATTATTGCATTCAGCTGAACAGGTTCGAAAGCATACTTTGCAATGTGGTTTTGATTCCTTGGAGGCCTTTTGTAGGGCTGCTGTTACTGGGTCTGTGATTAGAAGGCATGCCTGGCTCAAGGAGCAAAATCTGCCTGATCATGTTAAAGCTAAATTGTTGGATGCCCCTTTGCAGCATGACACTCGGGTAATAAGGCAGAAGAGGATTTAAAGAAAATGGAAGACAAAGCTAAATCTATGCAAACTGTAAAAGATTTGCAAGTGCAGCCACCCAGGTTCAATAGACATTGGCCTACAAAAAATTGGTCCTTTCCTGTGTCCAACAGAGCCACTCAAGGCAAATCCAGGCGCTCAAAAGGCTCCAGATATCAATCACAGGGTTCTTATAGGTCAAAGCAGTGGGGTGCCTCCACCTCCATATCTGGAGGAAACAAAGCAGTCTTAATGACTTTCCTCTACCATCACCAAGCAGTTATCTTTTGGCAGCCCCCTTGGGGGGAAAACTAGCACTTCTTGCTCAAAATTGGCAGTTAATTACCCAGGAGAAGTGGGTATTAAACATAGTATCCCAGGGGTACAGATTTCATTTCCATACTTTGCCAATTCCAAACGGATGGCCAGATCTGCCACAAAACCATTGGGCAGAGGCCCAGAAACAAGTCATGTCCCCCATGGATATGGGGGCTATTCAACCGGTACCAGAAAAGGAAAAAGGACAAGGTTTTTATTAAAGACTTTTCCTGGTACCCAGAAAAGACAATTCATGGCGTCCAATACTGGACTTATTGATTTTGAACACGTTCCTGGACATTACAAAATTCAGAATGCTGACTTTACAACAGCTACTGCCTATGCTAGGCAGGAATGCTTGGTTAGTAACTCTAGACTTAAGAGGCATACCTGCATATCCCAATAAAGGACTCTTGCGGAAGATATCTCTGCTTCAAAGCAGGTTTTTTGCATTACCAATTCTCTGCACTGCCCTTTGCCTTACCTACTGCGTCCAAGGTCTTTACAAGTGCCTGGCACCAGTAATTGCATTCTGCAGACAAAGAAGCATTCAAGTTTACCCTTATCTGGACGACTGTCTCATTCAAGCAGATGACAAGGACACTCTTCAACATCTGGCATTTGTAAAAAGGCTTCTAGCATGCCTAGTATACACCATAAACGAAAAGAAATCACAACTGGTACCCTGTCAAATAATTACATTCCTGGGTGCAAGCTTGAATACAACTGCCCAGATGGCTTACCTCACACCAGACAAAGGCAACTGACAACATACTTCAAACAAATGGCAACAAAAACTCATTTATCTGCAAGACAAATTCTGCAGGCTTTGGGGTTTATGGCATCCTGCATTCTACTAATTCCATATGCGAGACTGCATATAAGGAAACTTCAGTGGTACCTAAAAAGTTTATGGAGTCAACACTGTCACAGTCTGGAAACAATTCCTCTCATTCCCTGCCTACAATGTGAGTTTCTTTGGTGGGCAGAGATGTCACCAAAACAAGGGACTGTCATTCACTCTACCCCCTGCCGTCCAAACCCTAACTACAGAAGCATCAGATTATGCTTGGGGGGGCCCATTCAGGGCATATGGAGCCCAAAACAATGCATCTGCATATCTTCCAGAAAGAGATGCTAGCTGTTCAGAATGCCTTGACAGCCTTCAAGGACTTAATTCATCCAGGACAACTACTGATAGACGGACAACAACACAGTTATGTGGTACATAAGCAGGGGGGGTACACATTCTTACCACATTTGCAGACTAGCCATTGCCTTGTGGAACACAGCCTTGACTTACCAAGTAAATCTTCAAGCTCAATTCCTGCCAGGAAAACAAAATACTCTGGCAGACCTAAGCAGAAATCTTATGGACCCGCACAAATGGAAACTGGATCCACAAATCTTTAGTATGTTAACACAAAAATGAGGGAGCCCGGACATGGATCTATTTGCATCTCCCTAAAATTATCAGTTGGACAAATTTTGCACAAGAACTCGTGTCAAAAAAGCATGGAAAGTAGACGCCATGTCCTTCAGCTGGAAAAACCTGTCAGTCTATGCCTTTCCCCCTCTGCCTCTACTCTCCAAGGTCTTACTAAAAGTCAGACAGGATAAACCAAAAATGATCCTAGTTGCTCCGGACTGGCCTCGCCAGCACTGGCACCCACTTCTAAGGAATATGTCTCTACTTTCTCCATGGTACTTTCCTAAATAACCTCATCTACTGTCTCAGCAGAACAATCAAATTATGCACACACAGCTCCAAACTCTGAATCTTGCAACATTGCTGATCAGTTAATTATTCAAACACCTCTCAGTAAATCTGTGATGGATGTCATTTTGGAAGCCAGAAGGCCTAGTACTAGAAAATCTTATGCTGGTAAATGGAAGCGATTCTGTGCTTTTAACCCAAGCACAAGGAACAGACACAGCAAAGCCCAATATTCCTCAGATTTTACAATATTTGAGATGCTTGGCCTATCTTTTTCTTAAATAAAAATCCATGCCTCTGCCATCTCTGCTGATTACAACACAGAGCCTCCCCTCTTTTCTCATCCTCTGCTTAAACAGCATCTTAGAGGGGCCAAAAATTTAAGGCCTCCCAGAAGATCACCAACTCCTGCATGGGACCAGAATTTTGTGCTGGAAAAACTCACCCTGCCTCCTTTTGAACCAGCAGCTACTGCGGATATAAAATTTCTATCTTGGAAAACAGCTTTTCTCTTGGCAGTCACTTCAGCAAGAAGGGTTTCAGAACTACAGTCTCTCATGGCAGTGGAGCCTTTTTGTTATATTTTACCCAGACAGGTTGTCCCTCAGGACCAATCCTTCTTTTATGCCTAAGGTGGTATCCAGTGTGGCTCTTAACCAGACCATTCAACTGCCAACATTTTACCCAAATCTGCAGAACAAGGGGGAGCGGATTCTGCATTCATTGGACATACACAGACAACTAAGATTCTACTTAAACAGGACCAAATCTCTAAAAGTCTGAGCAACTACTGATAGCATTTGCTGCAGGGTCAGAGGGGAAGGCTATATCAAAGCAGACTATTTCTAAGTGGATAAGCCACTGCATTTGTTTCTGCTACTTGCGCCATGGTAAACCTGTGCCCAAGGGGATCAGATCACATTCCACCGGGCTGCCTCTACTTCAGCAGCTTTTCTCAGATGGGTTCCAACCCAAAGACATTCTAGAAGCTGCTACTTGGAGCTCTGTTCTACCTTCACAAAGGATTATCATTTGCCTCTCTTCTCCAAATCCATGGCAGACTTTGCCACTGCAGTTCTGCAGGGCCTTATAGCTGCTCCTAATGTTTAGCTCCATCCTCCCATCCTTAGCTTTGGGATTCTTCCCAGATGTAATGACTGCAACAGTGAAACACGAAGAACATAGTACAGTTGTGTACACTTACCATAAATGTAGATGTTCAGCTGTATTCACTGTTGCAATCCGGATTACCCACCATTCCCCTTTCTTTACCTTTTTCTTTCCTTCACTATACACAGAAGCGTTTGTGGTGTATTTGCCTTTAGATGAAGGAAAAGTTTGTTTCTAAAAAGTTAATTTATATATATATATTTACTGTTGATATATATATATATATATATATATATATATATATATATATATATATATATATATATATATTTTTTGCTCCCCATTTGAGGGGCACCTGACATCTGGGGCAAGAAAAACTGAATTAAATGGCGTCTGCTGTATGTTTTATACCCCTGATGACCTGACATCATGGAAGAAGACAGCAACCGACGCAGGACCCAAGACTTTGTTATTCAGGCCGACTAAGGGCAACCTGCCAGCAGATTACCCAAATGTAATGACTGCAACAGTGAATACACTCTAACATCTACATTTATGGTAAGTGTACACAACTGCACTTTTCTTCTCGTTCCTTTCAATCCCAAATAGTTAAAATGGCTAATGACCTTTTGACTCTTATTAGGGGTTCACAGCCTCCTCCTCCTAAAAAGAGTAGGGATGTTTCTCCTGAGGCTTTGTCTTTTTCTAGTTTTGATTGTTCTAGCATTTCTGCTGATGAAGAGGACGTTTCTGAAGTTTTTTTTCTCTTTTTGAGGATTCAGATGCAGAGGAGTCCATCCCTTCTGCTTCTCCCCCAGAGGATTTTTCTTTTGGTGATGCTTTGAATACCCTCAGGGAACTTTTTAAATGAGAAAGTCAGGATTATCCCCAATTTAAGTAAAGGGTTAGGGAGTTTTTGGATTTACCTCTGCATAAGCCTCTGGTGTTGGAAGTGGCTGATGTTTTTCAAATTTGGATGTTCTTCGTGTTTCAATGTTGCAGTCTATACATTCGGGTAATCCTGCTGGCAGGTTGCCCTAAGCCGGCCTGAATTCCAAAGTCATCGGTCCTGCTACGGCTGTGTTGCCCCTTCCCTGACATCAGGTCGTCAGGGGTATAAAAGATGTGGCCGATGCCATTTTCTTCAGTCTTTCTTGCTACGTGGTGCCCCAAGCAGAAGCAGTTCGCAAGTGCTGGTCGGCCGACTCCTGAGATTTTCGTGTTCGGGTTTCAGATCCGAAGTCTTCAGTAAAGCGAAGTACCCTGTTGGGGGAACTTTTTTCTTGCTCCAGACAGATGTCAGAAAAAGTTAATTGTATTTCTTGTGGGAAGCAAATACCGCTTAAGGATTATCCTTCTTGCTGTATTCCTTGCCTAGGCCCTGATCACAATGTTTTCTGGTTGTCTGTTTTGTGCTAGATTCAACCAACGCACTATTAAACATAGTTATGATTTTGCTTTAAACTATTTTGGACGCCCGTTTAATTATCCATAAATGTCGGATAGCCATCCGACTACCCGAGTTCACAATAAACGCAAAGAAAAGGAAAGAGATAGACAACTGAGGCCCAAAACAGACTAAGCTTCTCCTATGCCAGTCGCCAGTTCTCAGTGAGGCACTTTCGCAGCCCCTGACGCTCGCTACTTTAGAGTCGCAGGCTGCTACCGACTCCCACGTGGAGTCAGCCATGCGGCTGGAAACTCAAAGTATTGGAGCCTCTGATATTATCCCTTCAGATGAGTCCGGAGCCACTGAGCAGGCACCGGCATCTGAGGGTGTATTCAGACCTAAACATCTTTACATCAAACCGACTTCAGCTTCACAGGCAAAGATTAAAGCACCTTCCAAAGCAAAGAAACAAACTCAAGAGCCACGTGGTCATGCCTCTATGCCCAAAAAAACTGATGCTCAAAATGGCCGAAGACTTGATTAGCTTGATCAGGGGTTCCCATCCCCCTCCTGATAAGAGGCCTAGGCAAGAGACTGAATATGAATCTTCTGATCAGGTTTCCATTTCTTCTGATCAAGAATATTCTCTTCCCCCCATGAGGATTCTGATGCTGAAGAATCTATACCTTCAGCTTTTCCTCCTGAGGACTATTCTTTTGGGGAAACCTTACATACCATGAGGGAGCATTTCCACTGGGAGAGCCAAGATTTTTCAGATTCTAAAAAGAGACTCAGGGATTTCCTTTTACTACCTCAACACAAGTCTCTAGCCATCCCACCTGTGTTAGACATTGTAGATGATGAGTTTTCAGTCTAGTCTTACCCCTGACTCCTTGCCTCCAGTTCCTGTTAAGCTTGACCGATATTACAGTGTTCTTGACTCTCCTAAATTCCTTTTTAAAAACCCTGCTGCAGACCCAGAAACTATTTTTCAGGGTCCCAAAGGAGTTGAGGCTTCCATTGCAAAAAACCCTAGCCCCTCTGACAGGAATTCTAGGACACTGATATCATGGCATTGCTTAAACAGAAAATGTTGTTAAACTCTGAATGTGCAGAAAACAAGGAAATGCTGGATTTATTGCATGCAGCTGAACGAGTTGGAAAGCATACTTTGCAATGTGGATTTGATTCTTTGGAGGCCTCCTGCAGGGCTGCATTTACAGGTTCTGATGATAATGTTAAAATCAAATTATTAGATGCACCTTTGCAGCATGATATTTTGGTGTTAAGGCGGAAGAGGTGTTAGATGACAAAGCTAAATCTATGCAAACGGTCAAAGATTTCTTACAAGTACAGCCACCTAGGTTTAGCAGACATTGACCTACAAAGAATTGGTCCTTTCCTGTGTCAGACCTCAAAGGGGCAGATCCAGACGTCCTAGAGGCAGATCCCAGGCACAAGGTTCATACCGCTCAAAGCAATGGAGGGCTTCTACCTCCAAAGTTGGAGAAGACAAATCACAACCATACAGGGAACAGTCCCAGTGACTTCCCCCTGCCTGCACCAAGCACTTATCTCTTGGCAGCACCCTTAGGGGGAAAATTAGCACTTTTTTCACAAAATTGGCACATTATAACCGAGGACAAATGGGTCCTAAATACCATATCAGAAGGCTACAAGTTCCATTTCCGTACCCTGCCAAAGGCAAACAGCTGGCCAGACCTGCCAAAAAAATCAATGGGCAGAGGCACAAAAACAAGACTCATCCCTCATGGACATGGGGGCCATTCAGCAAGTACCAGAGCAAGAGCAGGGACAAGGATTTTACTCTACTGTTCTTGGTCCCGAGAAAGGACAAGGCCTGGAGGCCAATACTGGACCTATCTGTTTTAAACACATTCGTGGATATACCAAAATTCAAGATGTTGACTTTGCAGCAGCTTCTGCCCATGCTGGGCAAGAACGCTTGTGAGTTTAGATCTAAAGAGGCATACCTGCATGTCCCAATCAGGCAAAGATGCAGAAGATACCACAGATTCAAGGCTGGCTCAATGCATTACCAATTCTCTGCACTGCCCTTTGGCTTATCTATTGCACCCAAGGTCTTTACAAAGTGCCTGGCACCAGTGATTGCATTCTGCAGACAAAGATGAATACACATATATCCTTACTTGGACGACTGTCTAATTCAAGCAGAAAACAAGGACATCCTTCTGGATCCACAAGTCTTCAGCATGACAAAGAATTGTGAGAGCCTGGACATAGATCTATTTGCCTCTGCCCAAGATTATAAACTGGACAAATTCTGCACAAGGACTTATCACAGACAAGCATGGAAAGTGGATGCCCTATCCTTCAGTTGGAAAAACCTATCAGTCTACGCCTCTCCTCCTCTACCTCTTCTTCCCAAGGTCCTACTAAAGGTCAGACAAGAAAAACCAAAAATTATTCTAATTGCCCCGGACTGGCCTCGCCAACAATGGTTCAGAATCCTAAGGAATATGTCTCAACTCCCTCCTTGGTACTTGCCTCAAATACCTCATCTACTGTCTCAGCAGAACAGTCAAATCCTGCACAATCAGCTCCAAACTCTGAACCTGGCAGCATGGCTGATCATGTAGTTACTCAAACAACACCTCTCAGTAAATCTGTTATGGATGTCATTTTGGAAGCCAGAAGGCCTAGTACTAGAAAATCGTATGCTGATAATGGAAGAGATTCTGTGCTTGGAACCAAGCACAATGAACTGACACAGCAAAGCCAAATATTCCTCAGATTTTACAGTACTTGACTGAGATGGTTGACAAGGGCCTATCTTTTTCATCATTAAAAATCCATGCCTCTGTCATCTGTGCTCATTACAACACTGAGCCATCAATCTTTTCTCATCCTTTGCTAAAACAGTATCTTAAAGGGGCCTTTTGCATCATGGTAAACCGGTGCCCAAGGGCGTTAGGTGACATTCCACCAGGGCTGCATCTACATCAGCAGCATTTCTCAGAGGGGTACCAACCAAAGACATTCTTGAAGCTGCTACTTGGAGTTCTTTTCATACTTTTACAAAACATTATTATCATTTGCCTCTCTAAGTCCAGGGCAGGCTTTGCCACTGCAGTTCTGCAGGCCCTAATAGCCGCTCCTAATGCTATTTAGTTCCAGCTTCCCATCCATAGCTTTGGGATTCTACCCAAATTTAATGACTGCAACAGTGAAACAAGAACATAGTACAGTTGTGTACACTTAACATAAATGTAGATGTGCGAGTGTATTCACTGTTGCAGTCCGGGTTACCCACCCACCATCCCCCTTTATTTTACAGCTTTTCTTTTCTTCACTATATTCTACAACCTTTGTGGTGTATTTGCTTTTAGATGAAGGTAAAGTTTATGTTGTGACAATTGCATGTATTTATAGTTTTATATATATAGATATATATATTTTTTTTTGCTCCCCATTTGGGGGGCACCTAACATCTGGGGCAAGAAAGACTAAAGAAAATGGCGTCGGCTGCCTGTTTTATACCCCTGACGTCATGGAAGAGGAGACTGCAACCGACGCAGGACCCAAGACTTTGATATTCAGGCCGACTGAGGGCAACCTGCCAGCGGATTACCCAAATATAATGACTGCAACAGTGAATACACTCTAACACCTACATTTATGGTAAGTGTACACAACTGTACTTTTCCTTGACTGCCTCCACCCTTTTCCTCAGCTTTGGGAGTCAACCCAAATGTGATGACTGCAACAGTGAAACACGAACATAGTACAGTTGTGTACACTTATAAATGTAGATGTTAGTGTATTAACTGTTGCAGTCCTGGTTTCCCTCCCTCCATCCCCCTCTTCTTTCTTCTCTTTCCTTGCAAGGGACATATTGGTATTTACTTTCTACTGGTGGGGTTCTTCCACCAGAACCTGGCTCCCCCTTTAGGGCTCCTGACAGGTTAGGGTAAGAAAAACTGATGTAATGGCATCTGCTGATTTACTTTATACTACTGACGACCTGACATCAGTTCTGAAGCGACAGCAACTGATGCAGAAATACTAAGCCTCTGTTATTTGGGCCGGCCGAGGCCTACCCTGGCAGGGATAACCCAATGTGATGACTGCAACAGTGAATTAAACGTGAACATCTATATTTATGGTAAGTGTACTCAACTGTACTTTATGATGCAGCAGAAGCATCAGCCATGTCTGCTGCATCCACATCTGTCTTTAGTAGATATTCCTGGCTATGCCTCCAACCTCAACCAGAGGTCTTTAAATCCAAGATAATGGATGCTCCTCTAGACCACAGTCTTGCTGGATGTCCTTCATGGATGCATCTGCAGTCATAACAAGTGGGTTGTCCTGTCGTCAGGCAGCCCTGCAGTCGGCCGGATTCCAAAGGCCGGGTCCGGCTTCGGCTGATGTCGCACTCCACCCGACGTCATCTCTGCTGGTCTTCGGGTATAAAAGCATCAGCCGACGCCATTTTCCTCAGTCTTTCTTGCCGCGTGGCGCCCGAAGCAGAAGCTGTTCGCAAGTGCCGGGTCGGTCGGATCCAGAGATTACTTCTACCGAATACTACTTGAAGACTTCTAAAGCTAAGTACCCGTTGGGGACTCTTTCTTGCCTCAGCCGATGTCAGAAAAGTTAACAATTGTTTTAACCTGTGGGAAACAAATACCTCATAAAGATTTCCACTCTTACTGTCTGCCTTGTTTAGGCCCAGCCCGCGGCGTAGCAGCCTGTTCGCCTGTGCCTCCTTCAACCCGACGAACGCTTAGGCGCCGGTCGGAGTTTGCAGAACAGTTTTTGCCGATTTTGCGTACATTATGCCGTCCGGATCCTCCGACTACCCCCAAAAAGCAAAGATAAAGACCGACACTCGCGGTCGCGGTTTCGGCGAAACCACGGCAAAGCAAACATGAGTGTCGGTTTCGGCGAAACCGAAAACTGCTCAAAGTACAGCTGAACCTATTCTTACAACTGAGGCCCCTGCTACAATTCTTGAATCGACCTCAGAAATTTTACCCACTACGGTGGTTGACTTATCAGACACCATCCCTTGGATGTCTCTACCCCAGCCGCGTGGTGCTGCTAGGCCTCCAGCAGCCATGTCCATTAAGGCCTTCGCCAGGGCTAAAGCAGCCAAGACTACTAAATCAGTGCCTGTTAAACCCCCCTCATCCAGGCCCTCTTCTAGTTCTCAAATGCTTTCTTTGGCAGAAGATTTAATTTCTTTAATTAGAGGATCTCAATCTCACCCAGACAGGGCCTCTCTGCCCCCAGAGAAGAGACCTAGGGCAGAGCCCCCTGAGCCAGTGTCTTCTGATGATTCTGCTGATGAATCAGACATAACTGACCAGCCTGAGGCTCCCTTCTCCAATTTTGAAGAATTCTCCTTTGGGGAAACCTTGCATGCCATGCTAGAACAGTTCCAATGGCAGCAACAGGATTTTTCAGACTCCAGAAAAAGACTTAGGACCTTTCTGCACCTCCCACAGCACAGGCCCTTAGCTATACCTCCTGTTCTCTCTGTGGTGGATGATGCTTTCAATGATGTTTGCTCCGCTCCAGATTCCTTACCCCCAGCCCCTGCCAAACCAGACAGATTTTACAGGGTGCCAGATACTCATCACCACCTTTACAAGGCCCCTCTTGCAGACCCAGAAACTATATCCCAGGGTCCCAAGGCAGTAGCCCAAACCACAGCTAAAACCCTATTCCTTCTGAAAGGGAAGCAAGGTCACTAGACAGATGGGGTAAAAAGGTCTACACTTCAGCTACTCTCTCAGCTAGAGCTTTAAACTGTCAGTTTCACATGATACAATACCAAGAGTTTATGCTTGATCAGTTAACTAAAAAGCTAACTCCTGATGAATCTCTTGATAAGAAATATGTATTAGAGATGATAAATAACATACAACAGGTTAGCAACCATTCCTTAAAATGTGGCTATGATGCACTGGAGGCTTCATTTAGATCAGCCATGACAGGCACAGTGATAAGAAGACATGCATGGCTAAAGGAACAAGCTTTACCGGATCATGTTAAAGCTAAGTTGCTAGATGCTCCTATGGACAAGACAAGTTTGTTTGGTACACCTGCCCAGCAGGTTATGAAGAAAATGGAAGAAAAGGCAAAATCTGTTCAAACTGTTAAAGATTTCCTGCAGGTTCAACCACCAAGGCTTAGCAGGAACTGGCCTGCCCAAAATTGGTCCTTTCCTGACTCCACAAAATTTCAAAGGGGCAGGACTAGACGTTCCAGAGGCAGAAACCAATCCAGAGGAGGTGCCTGCAGAGGACTGACAGTGGCAAGGTAACAACAGAGGCACAGACACAGCCACTGCCACTACATCAGCACAACCACAGTGACTTAATCCTAAATCCGCCTACCAGGGAACAAATAGCAGCTCCTCTAGGCGGAAAGTTAACCTTATTTTCAAAGAACTGGCACTACATAACAAAGACAAGTGGATTTTACAAACCATAGATCAAGGTTACGGTTTCACTTCACCCACCAGTGCTGGTCGGGCCGACTCTGAGATTTTCGTGTTCGGGTTTCAGATCCAAGTCTTCAGTAAAGCGGTACCCTGTTGGGGAACTTTTTCTTGCTCCAGACAGATGTCAGAAAAGTTAATTGTATTTCTTGTAGAAGCAATACCGCTTAAGGATTATCCTTCTTGCTGTATTCCTTGCCTAGGCCCTGATCACAATGTTTTCTGGTTGTCTGTTTTGTGCTAGATTCAACCAACGCACTATTAAACATAGTTATGATTTTGCTTTAAACTATTTTGGACGCCCGCTTAATTATCCATAAATGTCAGATAGCCATCCGACTACCCGAGTTCACATAAACGCAAAGAAAAGGAAAGAGATAGACAACTGAGGCCCAAAACAGACTAAGCTTCTCCTAAGCCAGTCGCCAGTTCTCAGTGAGGCACTTTTCGCAGCCCCTGACGCCGCTACTTTAGAGTCGCAGGCTGCCACCGACTCCCACGTGGAGTCAGCCATGCGGCTGGAAACTCAAAGTATTGGAGCCTCTGATATTATCCCTTCAGATGAGTCCGGAGCCACTGAGCAGGCACCGGCATCTGAGGGTGTATTCAGACCTAAACATCTTTACATCAAACCGACTTCAGCTTCACAGGCAAAGATTAAAGCACCTTCCAAAGCAAAGAAACAAACTCAAGAGCCACGTGGTCATGCCTCTATGCCCAAAAAAACTGATGCTCAAAATGGCCGAAGACTTGATTAGCTTGATCAGGGGTTCCCATCCCCCTCCTGATAAGAGGCCTAGGCAAGAGACTGAATATGAATCTTCTGATCAGGTTTCCATTTCTTCTGATCAAGAATATTCTCTTCCCCCCATGAGGATTCTGATGCTGAAGAATCTATACCTTCAGCTTTTCCTCCTGAGGACTATTCTTTTGGGGAAACCTTACATACCATGAGGAGCATTTCCACTGGGAGAGCCAAGATTTTTCAGATTCTAAAAAGAGACTCAGGGATTTCCTTTTACTACCTCAACACAAGTCTCTAGCCATCCCACCTGTGTTAGACATTGTAGATGATGAGTTTTCAGTCTAGTCTTACCCCTGACTCCTTGCCTCCAGTTCCTGTTAAGCTTGACCGATATTACAGTGTTCTTGACTCTCCTAAATTCCTTTTTAAAAACCCTGCTGCAGACCCAGAAACTATTTTTCAGGGTCCCAAAGGAGTTGAGGCTTCCATTGCAAAAAACCCTAGCCCCTCTGACAGGAATTCTAGGACACTGATATCATGGCATTGCTTAAACAGAAAATGTTGTTGAACTCTGAATGTGCAGAAAACAAGGAAATGCTGGATTTATTGCATGCAGCTGAACGAGTTGGAAAGCATACTTTGCAATGTGGATTTGATTCTTTGGAGGCCTGCAGCAGGGCTGCATTTACAGGTTCTGGTGATAATGTTAAAATCAAATTATTAGATGCACCTTTGCAGCATGATATTTTGGTGTTAAGGCGGAAGAGGTGTTAGATGACAAAGCTAAATCTATGCAAACGGTCAAAGATTTCTTACAAGTACAGCCACCTAGGTTTAGCAGACATTGACCTACAAAGAATTGGTCCTTTCCTGTGTCAGACCTCAAAGGGGCAGATCCAGACGTCCTAGAGGCAGATCCCAGGCACAAGGTTCATACCGCTCAAAGCAATGGAGGGCTTCTACCTCCAAAGTTGGAGAAGACAAATCACAACCATACAGGGAACAGTCCCAGTGACTTCCCCCTGCCTGCACCAAGCACTTATCTCTTGGCAGCACCCTTAGGGGGAAAATTAGCACTTTTTTCACAAAATTGGCACATTATAACCGAGGACAAATGGGTCCTAAATACCATATCAGAAGGCTACAAGTTCCATTTCCGTACCCTGCCAAAGGCAAAAGGCTGGCCAGACCTGCCAAAAAAATCAATGGGCAGAGGCACAAAAACAAGACACATCCCTCATGGACATGGGGGCCATTCAGCAAGTACCAGAGCAAGAGCAGGGACAAGGATTTTACTCTACTGTTCTTGGTCCCGAGAAAGGACAAGGCCTGGAGGCCAATACTGGACCTATCTGTTTTAAACACATTCGTGGATATACCAAAATTCAAGATGTTGACTTTGCAGCAGCTTCTGCCCATGCTGGGCAAGAACGCTTGGCTTGTGAGTTTAGATCTAAAAGAGGCATACCTGCATGTCCCAATCAGACAAAGATGCAGAAGATACCACAGATTCAAGGCTGGCTCAATGCATTACCAATTCTCTGCACTGCCCTTTGGCTTATCTATTGCGCCCAAGGTCTTTACAAAGTGCCTGGCACCAGTGATTGCATTCTGCAGACAAAGATGAATACACATATATCCTTACTTGGACGACTGTCTAATTCAAGCAGAAAACAAGGACATCCTTCTGGATCCACAAGTCTTCAGCATGACAAAGAATTGTGAGAGCCTGGACATAGATCTATTTGCCTCTGCCCAAGATTATAAACTGGACAAATTCTGCACAAGGACTTATCACAGACAAGCATGGAAAGTGGATGCTCTATCCTTCAGTTGGAAAAACCTATCAGTCTACGCCTCTCCTCCTCTACCTCTTCTTCCCAAGGTCCTACTAAAGGTCAGACAAGAAAAACCAAAAATTATTCTAATTGCCCCGGACTGGCCTCGCCAACAATGGTTCAGAATCCTAAGGAATATGTCTCAACTCCTCCTTGGTACTTGCCTCAAATACCTCATCTACTGTCTCAGCAGAACAGTCAAATCCTGCACAATCAGCTCCAAACTCTGAACCTGGCAGCATGGCTGATCATGTAGTTACTCAAACAACACCTCTCAGTAAATCTGTTATGGATGTCATTTTGGAAGCCAGAAGGCCTAGTACTAGAAAATCGTATGCTGATAATGGAAGAGATTCTGTGCTTGGAACCAAGCACAATGAACTGACACAGCAAAGCCAAATATTCCTCAGATTTTACAGTACTTGACTGAGATGGTTGACAAGGGCCTATCTTTTCATCATTAAAATCCATGCCTCTGTCATCTGTGCTCATTACAACACTGAGCCATCAATCTTTTCTCATCCTTTACAAACAGTATCTTAAAGGGGCCTTTTGCATCATGGTAAACCGGTGCCCAAGGGCGTTAGTGACATTCCACCAGGGCTGCATCTACATCAGCAGCATTTCTCAGAGGGTACCAACCAAAGACATTCTTGAAGCTGCTACTTGGAGTTCTTTTCATACTTTTACAAAACATTATTATCATTTGCCTCTCTAAGTCCAGGGCAGGCTTTGCCACTGCAGTTCTGCGGGCCCTAATAGCCGCTCCTAATGCTATTTAGTTCCAGCTTCCCATCCATAGCTTTGGGATTCTACCCAAATTTAATGACTGCAACAGTGAAACAAGAACATAGTACAGTTGTGTACACTTAACATAAATGTAGATGTGCGAGTGTATTCACTGTTGCAGTCCGGGTTACCCACCCACCATCCCCCTTTATTTTACAGCTTTTCTTTTCTTCACTATATTCTACAACCTTTGTGGTGTATTTGCTTTTAGATGAAGGTAAAGTTTATGTTGTGACAATTGCATGTATTTATAGTTTTATATATATATATATATATTTTTTGCTCCCCATTTGGGGGGCACCTAACATCTGGGGCAAGAAAGACTAAAGAAAATGGCGTTGGCTGCCTGTTTTATACCCCTGACGTCATGGAAGAGGAGACTGCAACCGACCTTGGGACCCAAGACTTTGATATTCAGGCCGACTGAGGGCAACCTGCCAGCGGATTACCCAAATATAATGACTGCAACAGTGAATACACTCTAACACCTACATTTATGGTAAGTGTACACAACTGTACTTTTCCTTGACTGCCTCCACCCTTTTCCTCAGCTTTGGGAGTCAACCCAAATGTGATGACTGCAACAGTGAAACACGAACATAGTACAGTTGTGTACACTTATAAATGTAGATGTTAGTGTATTAACTGTTGCAGTCCTGGTTTCCCTCCCTCCATCCCCTCTTCTTTCTTCTCTTTCCTTGCAAGGGACATATTGGTATTTACTTTCTACTGGTGGGGTTCTTCCACCAGAACCTGGCTCCCCCTTTAGGGCTCCTGACAGGTTAGGGTAAGAAAAACTGATGTAATGGCATCTGCTGATTTACTTTATACTACTGACGACCTGACATCAGTTCTGAAGCGACAGCAACTGATGCAGAAATACTAAGCCTCTGTTATTTGCGGCCGAGCCTACCCTGGCAGGGATAACCCAATGTGATGACTGCAACAGTGAATTAAACGTGAACATCTATATTTATGGTAAGTGTACTCAACTGTACTTTATGATGCAGCAGAAGCATCAGCCATGTCTGCTGCATCCACATCTGTCTTTAGTAGATATTCCTGGCTATGCCTCCAACCTCAACCAGAGGTCTTTAAATCCAAGATAATGGATGCTCCTCTAGACCACAGTCTTGCTGGTTTCCCCCTTCCCCAGATACTACAGGAATTGCCCTGCTAAGACTTATTTTGTAAGAAGAACTCTGTCTGCATCTCGTCCTTTTTCCTCTAGACGTAGTAAAGGATCCAGGAGATTGCCTTACTTCAGACCCCCTAATTCCCCGGGACCCTGCCAAGCAGCCCTTCACTGACCGAGGAGGTTCCACTTCAGCGTATCTGCTTGAATCAGCTCCCTCTGTCTGCCCGTCGTACCCAGTGCCTCCCTTTCTGGAAAACAGTTACCTCTGATACTTGGATGCTTTCCATCATCCTAAAAGGATATTTTTTTATCTTGGAAGGAAAAGCCAAGGCCAAAAAGAATTCCATTCCCTCCAAGAAGCCAGCTACATTTATTCCCTCTCATACTGACAACTTCTGACTCTAGGAACTATAGAGCCAGTTCACTCAGTACATGAAGGAAAAGGCTTCTATTCCTGCCTTTTCCTAGTCCTCAAAAAGGATGGTTCTTGGAGGCCAATCCTGGACTTATCCTATCTAAACCTGTTCCTAAAGGTGCCATACTTCAGAATACTCTCCTACAAACCTTGCTACCCTTCATTCCACTCAAAACCTTCATGGTCACTCTGGATCTAAAGGATGCCTACCTCCACATCCCTGTCGGACCCTCCCACAGGAGGTTTCTGCACTTCACTGGACATTCTTCACACTTAGTTTACAGCCTTGCCCTTTGGCTTGTCTACTGCTTCCAGAGTATTTACAAAGTGCTTGGCCCCAACCATTGCCTATTACAGAACCAAAGTACTCCAGATCTACCCTTACCTGGACGACATTTTTATTCTGGCAGAATCAAAATCCATCCTGCAAAACTATCTAACATTCACAATGACTGTCCTCCACAATTTGGTCTTCAGTGTCAACCTACAATTGTCCTTATTTCTTCCTCAGCAGGACAAAGTTTTCCTAAGGTGCAGGATAAGAACAGACTTGATCCTTTCTCCCACTGGACAAAGTGCAGTCTCTCCAGCCATTTTCAAGGCCTACTTAGGAAATCCTATCTCTCTGCAAGACAGTTTCTGCAAGTCCTAGATCTCATGGCTGCAACCATTCCCATGCTTCCATTAGCCAGGATGCACATGAGAAAATTCCAATGGTATTTAAAAAATGTATGGTCTCAAAGCCGACATTTATTAGACAATCTTATTCCCCTCCTGCCCTGCCTAAAATTGGAACTAAAGTAGTGGATTCGGCAAGTTTCACCGAACCAGGGCATCCCACTCTTAACTACCCCCCCCCCCCCAATCACTCAAACCATGCGCACAGATGCATCAGATTTAGGGTGGGGAACAGAGTTCAAGGGCTTCAGGGTGCAACAGCATTGGGATCCTGCACTTAAAAAGCAACACATCAGTGCCAGGGAAATGACAGTAGTATTACTGACTCTCAAAGCCTTCCTTCCAGTCTTGCAACCAGGCCTGCTACACATTTTGACAGACTACACAACTGTCCTTTGTATCTCAAGCAAGGAAGGGACTAAGGCATACCAGTTATGCCAGAGAACTCTACAAATCTGGGAAATGGCAGCCAGACACAACCTCTTAATGCAGGCCTCTTAAATCCCCTCTCAGGAAAACAAGCAAGCAGACTTGCTCAGCAGAACAACTCCTCAGCACAAATGGATGTTGCACAGGAAAACCTTCCTAAACATTGTCTACCAGTGGAGCACACCTCAAGTGGATCTGTTTCTTTCCCCCAGAACAGAGAAACAGATTTTTCTCCAGAGATCACACTCCACTAGCATAGTGTTAATGCAGTCAGGTTTCCATGGAAGGGAATGTTACTGTACTCTTTTCCCCCTTTCCCTCTAATATACCAGGTCCTACTGAAGGTCAACAAAGACCAACCAAAAATTTTGCTGGCGACTCCATATTGGCTAAGGCAACACTGGTTCCCCTTCACTTTCTAGCCAAGAGCAATCACCACTAGTTACCCCACAAGGTGGATCTACTCACCCAACAAAAGGGATCTCTCATTCACCCTCAGCTGCTTTTACTGCGTCTGACCCTTTGGGCAGTGAACTTCTGATCCCTTTCAGAGAACTTTACTCAGAAGATGTGCTCTCATTCCTGAGGGAGGCCAGGAAACCATCTACCAGAAAAAAACTATTTGTCCAAATGGCATATATTCTAAAATTGGTGTGCATTTAAGGACAGGGACCATTTTCAAGCAGATCCCTCCTTGGTTCTTCGTTATGTATGTGAGCTCAATAAAGAAGGACTAGCATAATCATCTCTGAAAGTCCACCTTTCCTGCCATTTCAGCCTGCTTGCCTTTACAGCCACCTCTGCTCTCCAGACTGGACATTAAAGTTTTCCTAAGAGGGATCTTGCATGTCAGGCCACCAAGGAAATCCATTCCTCCTTCCTGGGACCTCAACTTTGTACTGGAAAAACTAACCCTAGCTCCCTTTGAGCCAGTAAGCACAGCTTCCCTGCAAATGTGCACATGTAAGGCCTTTCTCTAAGTGGTCATCGCCTCCACAAGAAGAGTTTCCAAACTGCAGGCCCTCCTGGCCTGTCCCCCTTACACCACCTTCCACAAGGACAGGGTGACATTGCGCACTAACACTTCCTTCACGCCCAAAGTGGTGAATGAACCATCTCTTAACCAGACTCTGAAGGCACAATCATTAGAATATGGTTTTTCATTGGAAATACAAACCCCAATCACAAGATTTGCTTCAGTTAGGTTCATCCAATGACACATGAAGTAGTAACATGCTCATGATTGGTTAAATAGAAATAGATACTTTCATGACAGGCTGTTTCGCCTATGGTTAGGTTCTAATTATTTACAAGCATTAAGTAAAGTAAATAGTTGGTTTTGTATTAACACTAACTTAAATGATATAATTGTGCTTAAATAAGTAGCACGTTGAGAATGGATAAGTACAAATAGTAAATTTTAACAGATGCACGCATTTTAAGATACACCTGCAAATCATTGATTAGAGTTCCAAGGGTGGTTGGTTGAAAGAATGTAGTATACAATGATTGGTGTCTCTAACTATTAGGCTCTGACATTGATAGAGATACCAAAGACGGACTCTAGGGTATGTATTGTTTTAATGCATTCATATGATGTTTTAAGGTGCAAATATGCACAATTTGTGTTGGTTAACACTTTGTATATATAACAAGATGTCTTTCTATTCCTATGTTGCAGTATTTTTGATGTGGAATTTCCTGCCTTCAGGCGACCCGTATGTCTGCTCCTATACAAAAGCTTCGGCTTGGCTTTTGCAGCTGTGTGGGACGTCACACGTAGAGCCATAAACCAGGGACCCTATGTGTGATGTCTGCATGCACAATCCTCAGAACTTTTCAGCCGCAGACTACTTTGCATCATACGATCGATGTTAGAGTTTCACTGTTGCAGCAGTCATTACATTTGGGTTATCTGCTTGAAGGTAGCCCTCAGCCGGCCTGAATATCAAACTCTTGGATTCCTGTGTCGGATGCTGTCTCTTCTTTTATGACGTCGGGTCGTCAGGGGTGTAAAACATGCAGCTGACACCATTTTAGTCTGTCTTTCTTGCCGTGCGGTGCCTGAAGCAGAAGCTAGTTCACAAGTGCCGGTCATCCGACTACTGAAATTTTTGTTTTCGAATTTCAGAACCGAAGTCTTCAAAAAAGCTAAGTACCCTGTTGGGGATCCTTTTTCTTGCTCCTAACTGATGTCAGTAAAAGTTGACAATTGTATTACCTGTGGAAAGCAAATTACCTCATAAAGATTTTCATTCGTACTGCATTCCTTGCTTAGGTCCAGACCATGATGTTCCTCGCTGTCTGTTTTGTGCCTTATTTAACCCCCAAATTTGTCGTCTGGCTATTTTTGCAGCAAATTATTTTGGTACTGTGTTTAACTATCCAGAAATGGCTTCGGTAAGCCATCCGACTACTGATGTGCAGAAAGAAACATAGATAAAGACAGAGACAGACCGCATAGATCCAGAACTGCCAACCAATCTTCCGTTAAGCTAGTTGCCAGTTCACCGGTACTCAGTGAGGCGCTTTCGCAGCCCCTGATACCCGCTACTTCAGATTCGCAGGCCTCTGCTGAGACACTTTTGGAGTCAGGTATGCTACGAGATGCTTCTTTGACTGTGGAACCTGCGGATGTCTCTACCTTGGATTGGTCCAGAGCCACTGTGCAGGCACCGGCTTCTGAGGCTGTATTCAGGCCTACAGACTTGCATTTCAAACAGTCGTCTTCTTCTTCAAGGCCTAAAACTCGACCCACGCCTAGAAAACTGACGTCCAAACCACATGGTCAGGTCCATGTGACTAAAAAAAAAAAAATGTCTGGAGACCTTATTACTTTAATTGGGGGAAGTCGGCCTTCAGCACAATGCTGTCACTTCTGAGACCTAGAACTGATTTTTCTTCTGATCAGGATTCTGAAATTTCTGTTCTGATTACCAGGATTTGCCCTTATCTACCTATGACTATTCTGATACAGAGGATTACATTCCCTCTGCTTCCCCACCAGAAGATGTTTCTTTTGGTGAAACCTTGCACTCTCTTAGGGAGCATTTCCACTGGGAAAGCCAGGCTTACTCTGACTCCAAAAGGAGGCTTAGTGATTTCTTACTCCTCCTTCAACACAGACCTTTAGCTATCCCTCCTATTCTGGACATTGTAGATGATGCCTTTTTGAAATCTAGCCTGGCTCCAGACGCTTTACCTCCAGCTCCCAGAAAACCTGACCGGTATTATAGAGTACACAACTTTCACAGGTTTCTCTTTAAAAATCCTATTGCGGATCCAGAGACCATTTCCCAGGGACTAAAAGACATTAAGGCTACTACTGCAAGAAACCCTACCCCCTCTGATAGAGATTCCAGGGCCTTGGACAGATGGGGTAAGAAGGTATACACTTCTGCTACTTTGGCCATTAGGGCCTTAAACTGCCAGTTTCATATGTTAAAGTATCAACAACATATTCTGGGACTTATTAAACTGAAAATGATGATTCCTGACTGTGCTAAGCATAAAGAATTACAAGATTTAATGCATTCTGCTGAACAAGTTGGTAAACATACTTTGCAATGTGGTTTTGACTCTTTAGAAGCATCTTGCAGGGCTGCTGTCACTGGGTCTGTACTTAGAAGGCATGCTTGTTTTAAGGAGCAAAACTTGCCAGATCATGTTAAAGCCAAATTACTGGATGCTTCCTTAAATCAAGACCACCTGTTTGGCAACAAAGCAGAAGTTGTCCTTAAAAAGATGGAGGAAAAAGCTAAATCTATGCAAACAGTTAAAGATATCCCGCAAGTACAGCCTCCCAGATTTAGTAGGCATTGGCCTTCTAAGAATTGGTCCTTTCCAGTCTCTTCCAGGACTTCTCGGCCCAAACACAGGGACAGCAGACCACCTAGGCTACAGTCTCAAGGTACACACAGGCCTAAGCAGTGGGGGGCTCCCACTTCCAAAGCTGGAGGTAGTAAGACACCCCCTATGCAAAAATGTCACAATGACTTGACCTTAACCCTTCCAAGCCCTGCTCAACTGCCTGCTCCCTTAGGAGGAAAGATTGCCCTGCATGCCAAAAACTGGGAAGTCATTAACCAGGACAAATGGGTTTTAAATGTAGTCTTCCAAGGATACAGATTCCACTTCCACACCTTACCAACCCCAAACGGTTGGCCAGCCCTAACCCCAAATCAGTGGCCAGAGGCTCAACAGCAGGTTTTTCTCCCTTCTAAGTATCAGGGCTATTCAACCTATCCCAGCAGAAGAAAAAGGACAAGGTTTTTACTTGAGACTTTTCCTGGTACCCAGAAAAGACAGCTCCTGGCGTCCTATCCTGGACCTCTCTATTTAAAACACTTTTTTGGTAATCCCAAAATAATCAAAATGCTGTCACTTCAACAGCTGTTTCCTATGCTAGGCAGAGATGCCTGGTTGGCAACCTTTGACTTAAAGGAAGCTAGCCATGGCTCTGTGGAACACAGCCTTGAGCTACCCAAGTGCACCTGGAAGCTCAATTCCTGCCAAACTAAATTCGCTGGCAGTTGACCTAAGCAGAAATCTCATGGACCCACACAAGTGGAAACTGGCACCAAAAATATTCATCCTCTTGAACAAATGGGGGCTCCAGAGAGAGACCCGTTTGCCCCCCCTTAGAACTACAAATTGGACAAATGCTGCACAAGGATTCCCCACAATCAAGCTTGAAAAGTGGATGCCCTGTACTTTACCTGGAAAAGCCTCTCAGTTTCTGCCTTTCTCCCTCTGCCTCTCCTCTCAAAACATTTTGCTAAAGATCAAACAGGACAAACCAAGGACAATACTGATTGCACCAGACTGGCCATGCCAGCACTGGTACCCCCCTCTTGTGCAGTATGTCACTGCTGGAACTGTGGCACCTGACTCGAACCCCTTCTCTGCTGTCCCAGTAGGAGGGCCAGATTCTGCACCCTCAGCTTCAAACCCTGCACCTTGCAGCCTGGCTAATTTCTTGAGCTCTCTAATAGCATCCCTCAGTAAGCAGGTGTTAGACACCTTTCTGGAGGCAAGGAGGCCTAGTACTAGAAAATCCTATGCTGAAAAGTAGAAAAGATACTGTTCCTGGGGCCAGACTCTGGATGGGCACAACGGTGCCCAGCTTACTGCATATTCTTCAGTAGTTAACAGAGATGCTCCACAAGGGCCTTTTCCTTCTCATTAATTAAAATTCATGCTTCTGCCATTTCAGCACATTATAATACTGAACCACCCCTCTTCTCTCACCCCCTGCTAAAGCAATTCCTCAGAGGGGCCAAAAATTTAAGACCTCCCAGGGCAGTCCCTACTCCAGCCTGGGACCTTAACTTTGTATTGAAAAATGTATAAACAAGCAATCACCACTGCTCCAAGAACACACAGTCTGAGTAAACCAACGAAATAATCAATAGAAAAAAATGACTGGTGTTGGGGCTGATAGTTTTTACAAGATTAGACTGCCACAAATATATGTATATATATATATATATATATATATATATATATATATATATATATATATATATATATATATATATATATATATATATATATATATAGGTATCGCTGTGCCCTTGAAAAATCAATTATAAGTAAATGCAAAGTCCTGCAAACTGTAGCAACTGAGTGCTACGAAGCATAGAACCGCTACAGTACCTTTGATGTAATATAATCGCACGCCAAGGCTGTATTCACTTCACCGATATGGCGTGCCAGTATCAAACCAAGTCGCCCGAACAGTATTCACTTCTGGCGTCCCCTGTAAGCAATATATCCAAATAGTAGCAAACAATAGAAAGCAGTCCAAAATCAGTTACTTCCAATACTTCTGGCGTTGTAACAAACGTACTACGAATTCAACTTCAAAGAAGTAAAACGTTTTATTGAGATAACACAGATAAAATCGGCTAGCGCTTTCACCTACTGGCTTCCTCAGGCCGTTAAAACTATATCAACATTAGAGGCCTTATATAACCTTGGGAATTCAAAATTCCTGATGTCATATCCTGTTCTCCAATGTATTACTTAATACTACAATGATTTCCTTTGCAAGACACATTGTCGCTACTGCTAATACACATAGCCATTCATTAATACATTGCTTCATCATCCAGGTATAAAAAAGGAATGCAGGCGATTTCTTAAACCATATGATATGATCATTAATATAATAAAATATAAATGACATAAAAATATATGTTTAAGTTAAAAACAACATTCAAAAAGTGCAGAAGCGCATTAAACATATGTAGCACATGCGTATAGGTGTTTATGACTCTCCGTTAGTTGTGATACACTCATTAAATGAACTAATACCTATTACATATTATTGCAATTCCATATTACTCGGTTTGGTTATAACCAATTCACCAAATATTCATATATATTGAAATCCTAGTTATTTAAATTTGATAGTATAGTGAAATGAAATAACACTATCCTAATTATTTAAATTTGATAGTATAGTGAGATAAAATAGGACTTCGCTTCCTTCGCAAGTTGCGATATTCAACTATACTGATAAAATATTACCAAATTATTTCTATCACTGTATTCTCTATTATTTCCTCAAAAGTCATATTAGAAAATTGATGTAGAAATATAAAAATGTATAAAGCAAGTAATGGAAGTATGAACATAGATATGGTTTATTAACAATGGGGCCATTTCTGCAAACCCTGACTTATTCACGAATGAAAATATATGAGATTGTAGGATGGTGACCTAGCAAGTTGGTTTATGGCCAGATGCCATGGCAGAACATCAGACCTTATAACCGTAGATCTGAAGTAGGAGATTCATTTGTCTGCAACCTGTGGGTTATGGATCCGATATCGGATCCGAACCGGCATGGTTTTCCAGCTATGGATCCGAGCTCTCAGCTCCTCCCCTCACCCATAATGCCCTGCTCTCCCTACATGACCCCAGATCTTTGCCACGCTGGTGACCAGATTGGAGTTCAGAGCTCTTCAGCTAAGTGGTTGTTTTTTGAATTTAAAGTCTTAAATTTAATATTTTTTTAGTTAGTTTTGTGTGAAAGTTGTAGGTTCCCCATCCTTATAGCTTAAAGTTTTTAAGTTTTAATAACTTTTATAACTTTAGTTATCCCTCCCCTCGCTGGTGCGTAGTGTGTGTTTGGGCCTGTGTTTGTTTGGCTAGTTAGCCCTTATTATTGTTTTATTTTTCAAAAAAAAAAAAGGTAGTAGTAGTGTCCTTAGGATGTCTGACCCCCCTAAGGCTTTTTTCTCGAAGTGCTCCGAGTGTGGCCACAAGCTTTCTCCTGCTGATGGCCACACTCGGTGCGTTCGATACCTTGGGGTTGAACACCTCACTTCTGGATGTTCCATTTGTGCAGGGTTCAACCCCAGGGCATTGAAGGAGCGGAGGTCGAAGCTGGTCCTGGCGGGTCTTTTGCCCCCGGACTCTGCTTCGGCTACCACTCCTTCAGGGGATACCGTTTCTACGGTTCCCTCCTCTCCTGCTCCCCCTCCTCCACCGGGGACTCAACCTCCCTCTAGTGGTTTGGAGGAGAGGGAAGCTAGAAAAAAGGACCGGAGGGAGAAGCACCATAAGCGGTGGGCCGAGACCTCTGTTTCGGCCCCACCTGCCAAGCGGGCTTCTCCTCCGGCCTCCTTGTCTGCTGGTTCTCCCCCTCCTCGGCTCCGGTCTCCAGTGTGCTTCTCACCGGGACCTGAGGAGGAGGAGACCCGATCTCCGTCGAGGCTATCGAGGAGGCACTCAAGGCCTACCTCGGTAGCCTCGTCGAGATCTACGTAGTTTATCTGACGCTGATCTGGACCGGATGATGAGAAGGTTCATCCAGGCCCAGATGCAGATGGGAGTGCTCCTGCCCCTCTGGGGAGCTCACCCTTTCTTTAAGCCTATAGCTCCTTCTCCGACCCGCTACCCGGGTTCGGACATTGAGCCGAGCAGCTTCGGGCGGGGTGGGTCGGCGCCGATAGTACTGAGTACTTCGGATCCGACCCTGCCCTCGAGTGCTTCGGATCCGACCTCTCGGAGCCTGGATCCGAGCTTCGGATCCGGGGGGATCAGTGCTCCTTCGGCGCGGTCGGTGTCGGAGCGCACTGCCCCCTCGATTATCGGATCCTTTGGTCGAAGTTGGCTCCCCCTCGGCTTTTGATGTAGTGGAGAGGGCCCTGTTGAGGGTTTCTGGATCCCCGGCACTTGCTTCGGCTCCGTCCCGCGCTCCATCTGCACTGGGCCATGCTTCCACCATCCGGCCACTGGGACAGCCCGCTCCTTTGCCCCAAGTTGTTCCCCTGGAACATGACACCGCTTGCGAGGGGTCCTCGGACAGCACCCCTGAGGATGTCCCTCGCAAGCATACGTGCAAAAGGAGGCACATAGACTCCCCCGAGTCTTTCACAGAAGACACAGATTTGGAGGAAGGGGAAGGCTCCCCAAGATCACCCCCCGAGGATGTCTCCTTTGGAGACATCATGGAAATGCTTCGCATAAGGGGGGGGTGGTCTGCCCCCAAGTCTTCCTCTGACGAGTCCGTGTTCTTGGAGGCATTTGAAGCGGGCCCATCTACCTCTTGGGTGTCCCCTCCTGCCGACCCCCTGGTGGACCTGATTACCACCAGGGCGTGGAAGGAACCGGACACCGTGGAGCCAATTCCAAAAAGGCCAGACCGCATCCTTAGTCCCCTGGCTGACTGTGCCCACTGGAGCAAGGGGCCTCCAGTAGATGCCATGTTAACGGCGGCAGCCACCAAGAGGGAACTTGCTCAGGAGAGTCCCTCAGTCCATCCCCCGAGCAAGGAGTCTCAGATGATGGACCGCTTGGGGAAGCGAATGTTTAGTTCAGCGACCTTTTCAGTGAGGGCGCTGAACTACTTGGCACATGTGATTAGGATGCAGCGCGATCTTATCAAGG
This sequence comes from Protopterus annectens, assembly GCF_019279795.1. Taxonomy (NCBI): domain Eukaryota; kingdom Metazoa; phylum Chordata; order Ceratodontiformes; family Protopteridae; genus Protopterus; species Protopterus annectens. The sequence continues at coordinate 1,227,826,930 of NC_056741.1, read as the reverse complement.
AATACGCTGCATCCCCCCCAGAGTCCATGTCGGAGGAGGACAAACTGTTGCACTCCACCCGTATGGCCACTCTCAGGTCCGTGACTAATACCTCTATGCGGTTACTGTCCCATGCTACGGAGGGAGCCGCTAGAGCCGCAGGGGCAGGCCTAGTTACTAGACAGGCCTGGCTCCGCCATTGTGATTTCACGGAGCCCTTCAAGGCGTCATTCGTGAATGCTCCCTTCGATGGTTCTGCCCTTTTTGGCAAAACGGTTCACGATACTTTAACCCAGAGCGAGAAGGACGGGAAGACGCTGTCTGCCGTCGGAATCCGCTTCTCGGTGCCCCAGAGGTCCTATTCTAGGAACCAAAAGGGCCAAAAGAAGATGTGGTTCCGGAAGTCGCAGCAGTCCCAACCCGCTCAGGACAACCAGTCCTTCCGTGGCAGAGGAGGACAGGGAGGATGCCGCCCTAGGGGCAGAGGGGCTCCCAGGAACTTCGGGTCCAGAGAACCTTTCTCTGAACGGCCCGCGCAGCAGCCCTGAAGTGTTGCCCGGCTGCTCCACTCTGGTGGCAGTCGGGGGGCATTTCTCGGAACACCTAGCGGCATGGGAGTCCATAACGTCAGACCGCTGGGTCCTCCGCATCATATCCAGAGGTTACCGCATTCCGTTTCATCACACCCCAAAATTAAAGTCCCTGCCCGACGTTCCACCCGGTCAGTGGGAGGCCGCTTTGGCAGAAATTGGCCATCTGCTGAAGAAAAGAGCCATCCAGCCCGTCCCCCCAGACCAGATCGGATCAGGGTTCTACTCCAGGTTCTTTTTAGTGCCAAAAAAGACGGGGGACCTAAGACCAATTTTAGACCTGTCACTCTTAAACCTGGCAGTTCCCAAGGAGAAGTTCCGAATGGTTACCTTACAGTCCATTCTCCCCCTTCTGGGAGAAAATCATTGTATGTGCTCTATAGACCTCAAGGATGTGTACTACCACATTCTAATGGACAGACGCTCCAGGAGGTTTCTTCGCTTCCGGCTGGGAGCCAGTTACTACCAATTCAGGGTCCTTCCCTTTGGTCTCACCACAGCCCCCAGGGTGTTCACTAAAGTATTAGCAGTGGTAGCGGCCCACCTGAGGCTTCAGGGGGTACAGGTCTTCCCTTACCTGGACGACTGGCTCCTTACCGCCCTAACAAGGCATCTACTGTTATTGGCGCGAGACTCCTTTCTCCATCTAGCTCCCCGCCTGGGCATCACGATAAATGCAGAAAAATCCAACCTAGCCCCTACGCAGCTCATAGATTTTATAGGGGCCAGGTTAGACACGAAACAGTTGAGAGCCTTCCTCACGGCGGACAGAGTTCAGAATCTACAGCTCCAGGTGCAGGCCATCCTCCACTCCAGTTCATTTCCGGCGGAATTGGTCCTGAGGGCTCTAGGGTCCATGGCAGCAGCGATAGCTCTTCTACCTCTCGCCAGGCTCAATATGCGGGTCCTTCAATGGACACTTCTAGTTCAGTGGTCTTATCTTGCTCTCCCTATGCATCATCCCATAGCGATCAGCAAGGCTTGCAAGTGGTCCCTCTTGTGGTGGCTCCACTCCCAAGATCTCCACAGAGGCTGCAATTTTTGTGCTTCTCCCCCTCTCGCCATGGTGACCACGGACGCCTCCCGCCTCGGGTGGGGGGGGGCATTTTGCAGGCCGGACGGTCCAAGGCACGTGGAATGTTTCAGAGACCTTACTGCATATCAATGTTCTAGAGATGAGAGCAGTGCTCTTAGCGTTGCGAGCACTTCAGGCCTTTCTTCCCTTGGGAACTATTGCGATTCAGTCGGACAACATGTCTGTCTGGTATATCAACAAACAGGGGGGAACCAGGTCTTACCCTCTTTGTCGAGAAGCCATGAGAGTGTGGGAATGGGCAATCTCCACCAACCGCTTTCTCATCGCAGCGCATATTCCGGGTCGGTCCAACATCCTTGCGGACAAGCTCAGTCGCACCATTCTCTCCCCTTACGAGTGGTCTCTCAATGCTCAAGTAGCGAAGTGCATCTTCACACGGTGGGAACTCCTTGTTGCGATCTTTTTGCGTCTCCCTCAAACACCAAGTGCGACAGTTTTTTCGCTCTAATACCTCCGACCGGAGATACCCCAAGAGACGCTCTGGTGCATGCTTGGCCCCCCGGTCTTCTTTACGCTTACCCTCCTTTGCCTCTGATGCTCCAAGTTCTTCAGAAAGCCTCCCGGTTGGGGTGCAGAATGATTCTCATTGCCCCATTCTGGCCTCTACAGATCTGGTTCCCTTTCCTAAGGTCTCACTCAGTGAATCCACCTTGGATTCTAGATCCCATTCCAGATCTGATATCTCACCCATCCCATCTACCAACCCCGAATCTGGACAACCTGAAGCTAACTGCTTGGCTGCTCCAGTTCCACTCCTGATCAGGACTCCCGGTATTTCATCTCCCGTTAAGGCCATCCTGGTAGGGGCTCATAAACCATCTACCAGGAAAGTTTACCGCAGCAAGTGGAAACGGTTCTCCATTTGGGCGGAGCGGCAAGGTCTAGACCCTTCACAGTTCCCTTCCTCTGGTGCTTGACTTCCTAACCACTCTTTTTAATGATGGTGCCAGCAGTTCCACGGTCAAAGTACAACTTGCGGCAATTTCGCACTATCATATTGGTCATGACTCCAGTCCACTGATGTCTGCCAAATTGTGTAAAATCTTCCTGAAAGGTACTTTTCTTCTTAGGCCCCCTGTAAAGCAGGCGGTTCCTCCATGGGACCTTTCTTTGGTTCTTCAGGCCTTGACCGCTCCCCCCTTCGAACCTGCAGCCACGGTAGATCTGAAATTGTTATCTCTCAAGACAGCCTTTTTAGTGGCCATTACTTCGGCCAAGAGAGTTTCGGAACTTCAAGCCTTGTCCATCAAGCCTCCTTACTTGGTTTTTCATCCGGACCGTGTGTTCCTCAGGACCAACCCGTCCTTTCTTCCTAAGGTAGCTTCTGAAGCAAATATTAATCAGTCCATTAACCTCCCTGTTTATTTCCCTAAATATCAAAACAAGGGTGAATACAAGCTACATTCCTTAGATGTTCACAGGCAGCTTCGTTTTTATCTAAACAGAACAGCTGGTCATAGGCAATCCGACCAGTTGTTTGTTTCCTTTGCTAAATTTAATTTGGGTAAACCAATTTCCAAAGTCTCCTTATCACGCTGGATTTCACAATGCATCTTATTGGCTTATCAAGCTTCTGGGAGGCCCGCACCTGAGGGAGTACATGCCCATTCAACCCGGTCAGTTTCTACCTCAGCAGCCTTTAAAGCTAGGATTCCTCTGGATGATATTTGTTCAGCAGCCACTTGGGCCTCATCCCATACCTTTATTTCCCACTACAAGTTGGATATTACATCTAGAGGTAGAGCATCCTTTGGCTCCGCGGTGCTCCGGAATATCCTTCCATGACGGCCCAAGATTCAGGTAGCTGGGGACTCTGTCCACAGGTTGCAGACAAATGAATCTCCTACTTCAGATTTAGAAGTTATGTACTTACCATAACGTTCCATCTGAGTAGGTGTATTCATTTGTCTGCAACCATCCCGCCCTCCTATCCCCCTGGCCTTGTCAGTTTCCTGCATAGTGTGTGTTACCCTCTATAGGGTATGCTGATTTATGGCAAACTTGATCTGAGGTCATGTAGGGAGAGCAGGGCATTATGGGTGAGGGGAGGAGCTGAGAGCTCGGATCCATAGCTGGAAAACCATGCTGGTTCGGATCCGATATCGGATCCATAACCCACAGGATGTCCTTCATGGATGCATCTGCAGTCATAACAACTGGGTTGTCCTGTCGTCAGGCAGCCCTTCAGTCGGCCGGATTCCAAAGTCTGGGTCCGGCTTCGGCTGATGTCGCACTTCACCCGACGTCATCTCTGTGGGTCTTCGGGTATAAAGGCATCAGCCGACGCCATTTTCTTCAGTCTTTCTTGCCGCGTGGCGCCCGAAGCAGAAGCTGTTCGCAAGTGCCGGTCGGTCGGATCCAGAGATTACTTCTACCGAATACTACTTCAAGACTTCTAAAGCTAAGTACCCGTTGGGGACTCTTTCTTGCCTCAGCCGATGTCAGAAAAAGTTAATAATTGTTTAACCTGTGGGAAACAAATACCTCATAAAGATTTCCACTCTTATTGTCTGCCTTGTTTAGGCCCAGCCCACGACGTAGCAGCCTGTTCGCCTGTGCTTCATTCAACCGAGGGACGCTTAGGCGTCGGTCGGAGTTTGCTGAACAGTTTTTCGGTTCTGATTTTGCGTATATTATGCCGTCGGATCCTCCGACTACCCAAACTGCTAAAAAACGCAAAGATAAAGACCGACACTCGCGGTCCGCGGTTTCGGCCGAAACCATGGTTAAGCAAACCGCGAGTGTCTCGGTTTCGGCCGAAACCGAGAAAACTGATCAAAGTACAGCTGAATCTTTCACTACCACTGAGGCCCCTGCTACTTCTATTGAATCGGCCTCAGAAATTTTATCCACTACGGTGGTTGCCACTGACTTATCAGACACCATTCCCTTGGATGTCTCTACCCCAGCACGTGGTGCTGCTAGGCCTCCAGCAGCCATGTCCATTAAGGCCTTTGCCAGGGCTAAAGCAGCCAAAACTTCCAAAACAGTGCCTGTTAAACCCCCTACAACCAGGCCCTCTTCTAGTTCACAAATGCTTACTCTGGCAGAAGATTTAATTTCATTAATCAGGGGATCTCAATCTCACCCAGACAGGGCCTCTCAGCCCCCAGAGAAGAGACCAAGGGCAGAGCCCCCCGAGCCTGTGTCCTCTGATGATTCTGCCGATGAATCAGACATAACAGACCAGCCAGAGGCTCCTTTCTCCAATTATGAAGACTCAGATGCTGAAGAATCCATTCCAGCTGCTTCCCCACCAGAAGAATTTTCCTTTGGGGAAACTTTACATGCCATGCGAGAGCAGTTCCAATGGCAGCAGCAGGATTTCTCAGACTCCAGAAAAAGACTTAGGACTTTTCTACACCTTCCACAGCACAGGCCCTTAGCTATACCTCCTGTCCTCTCTGTGGTGGACGATGCCTTCAATGATGTCTGCTCTGCACCAGATTCTTTACCTCCAGCCCCTGCCAAACCAGACAGATTTTACAGGGTACCAGACACTCATCACCACCTTTACAAGGCCCCACTTGCAGACCCCGAAACTATATCCCAGGGTCCCAGGGCAGTAGCCCCGACCACAGCTAAAAACCCTATTCCTTCTGAAAGGGAAGCCAGGTCATTAGACAGATGGGGCAAAAAAGTTTACACCTCAGCTACTCTCTCAGCTAGAGCTTTAAATTGTCAGTTTCACATGATACAATACCAAGAGTTTATGCTTGATCAGTTAACAAAAAAGCTATCCTCTGATGACTCTATTGATAAGAAATATGTATTAGAAATGGTAAATAATATACAACAGGTTAGTAACCATTCCTTAAAATGTGGCTATGATGCACTGGAGGCTTCATTTAGATCAGCCATGACTGGCACAGTGATAAGAAGACATGCATGGCTAAAGGAACAAGCCTTACCGGATCATGTTAAAGCTAAGTTATTAGATGTTCCTATGGATAAGACCAGCTTGTTTGGTACACCTGCCCAGCAGGTAATGAAGAAAATGGAAGAAAAGGCAAAATCTGTTCAAGCGGTTAAAGATTTCTTGCAGGTTCAACCCCAAGGTTTAGCAGGAACTGGCCTGCCAAAAATTGGTCCTTTCCTGACTCCACAAGATCCCAAAGGGGCAGGAATAGGCGTGCCAGAGGCAGAAACCAATCCAGAGGAGGTGCCTACAGAGGACGACAGTGGCAAGGTAACAACAGAGGCACAGACACAACCACTGCCACTACAACAACACAACCACAGTGACTTACCTCTACATCCGCCTACCAGGGAACAAATAGCAGCTCCATTAGGCGGCAAATTAACCTTATTTTCAAGAACTGGCACTATATCACAAAAGACAAGTGGATTTTACAAACCATAGATCAAGGTTACCGGTTCCACTTCCACACTTTACCAGTCAAAAGAGGAATGCCAAATCTACCTCCAAACCAAAAAACAGAGGCTCTACAACAGATAATGCAATTAGCAAACATGAGAGCTGTGGAAAGAGTGCCAACAACAGAACAAGGAAAGGGATTCTACTCCAGACTATTCCTAGTTCCAAGAAAGGAAAAAAGTTGGAGACCTATTCTCGACCTGTCCACCTTAAATACATACATTATTGTCCCAAAATTCAAAATGCTGACCCTACAGCAACTTCTTCCCATGCTGGGCAAGGAGTGTTGGCTGGTAACTCTAGATCTCAAGGAGGCATACCTGCACGTCCCCATTCGACCAATTTGCAGAAGATACCTCATATTTCTTGCAGGATCAGAGCATTATCAATTCTCAGCATTGCCCTTTGGCTTATCTACTGCCCAGAGTATTCACAAAATGCCTGGCATCAGTAATCGCCCACTGCAGACTACAGGGAATTCAAATTTACCCATACCTGGACGACTGCCTGCTGCAAGGGGACAACAAAAGCAAGCTGACAACAGATTTACAAAGGGTCATTTACTTGCTACAAGCATTGGGATACACAGTCAATTTACAAAAATCAAGGCTGATACCATCCCAAACAAGGACATTCTTGGGCGGAATTGGACACAGTAAGACAAATGGCATTCCTAACTGCAGAAAAACAGAAAGAACTCCCTCTTTACTTCTTGGCTCTAACAAAACAGAACAAGTTAACAGCAAGAAAAGTACTGCAGGCCTTGGGCTTCATGGCATCATGCATAATCTTGGTCCCACTTGCCAGACTACATATGAGAAAACTACAGTGGTACCTAAAGAACTTATGGTCCCAACACAGGCACAGCCTAGAAACAGAAATTCCACTAATTCCATGCTTAAAACAGGAGTTCCTATGGTGGGCTCAAGCATGCCAGTCAAACCCAGGTCTACCCTTTCGCAGATGTCAAGCAAACCAGACCATCACAACAGACGCTTCAGACCTAGGATGGGGGCCCACATGCTGGACAAATGCGTGCAAGGATTGTGGACGCAGGATCAACTTCACCTGCACATCAACCTAAAAGAAATGCTGGCAGTAAAACTGGCAATCCAAAAGTTCAGACCATTTCTCAGAGGGCCAGTTGATGATAAGGACAGACAACACCACAGTCATGTGGTACATCAACAAACAGGGAGGCACTCATTCATATACCCCCTATGCAGAATGACTTTGGAGCTGTGGAACCTGGCACTCAGCTACAACATCCAGTTACAGGCAATATTTGTACCGGGAAAGGAGAATACTCTAGCAGACATATTAAGCAGAACCACATCGGATGCCCACGAATGGATGCTACACCCGGACATCTTCAAGACCATCTCAAAGAAATGGGGAATGCCTCAGATAGATTTATTCGCTTCCCCTCTCAATCACCAGCTCAAAAAATTCTGCACAAGGACATTCCACCCACTGGCATGGAAAGTGGATTCGCTCTCCTTCAGCTGGAAAGGCCTAACAGCATATGCATTCCCACCTCTTCCCTTGATACACAAGGTATTACTAAAAATTAAGGAAGAACGTCCAAGGATAATCCTGATAGCTCCAAACTGGCCAAGACAACACTGGTACCCACTGCTGAGGAGCATGTCTCGGAACAATATGTGGCCAATACCTCTGATGCCTTTGATGTTAACTCAGAACAACTACAGCATCATGCATCCGAACCTAAAAACGCTGCAACTGACTGCATGGAACATCACATAGCAGCAGCTAATCCAGAACTTTCACAAAGAGTTAAAGATATTATTCTTGAAGCCCGCAGACCTTCAACAAGAAGGAACTATGCAGGAAAATGGAAAAGGTTTGTCATTTGGAGTACTGAAAGAGGAAAAGATGTGTCAAACATAGATATGCCTAACATTCTGGAGTATCTGGCAGAACTCCTACATACAGGCCTGTCCTACTCCTCCATCAAGATACATGCATCAGCTATATCAGCAGAATACAGCTTTGATCCACCTGTCTTTTCACATCCTTTACTCAGGCAGTTCCTCAGAGGAATCAAGAATGTAAAACCTCCAATGAAACCACCATTGCCAGCTTGGGACTTGAACTTTGTGCTAGAAAAGTTGACACTATCACCTTTTGAACCAGCAGCAACAGCAGACCTACAGCATCTATCGTGGAAAACTGCTTTCCTACTGGCAATAACCTCAGCCAGGAGGGTTTCTGAACTTCAGGCCCTAATGGCAGTACAACCCTTCCTAATCTTCCACCAAGATAGTGTCAATGAGGACTAATCCTACATTTATGCCTAAGGTGGTATCCAGAGTGTCTTTAAACCAGGCAATCCACCTACCTACCTTCTTTCCCAACCCACAAAACAGAGGGGAAAGAATACTGCATACCTTGGATGTACATAGACAGCTACGCTACTACTTGGACAGAACAAAAAGTAGCAGAAAAACTGACCAGCTTTTTGTAGCCTATGCAACAGGAAGGGAAGGAAAAGCTATTTCCAAACAGACAATCTCCAAATGGATAGGAAATTGCATACGATTCTGTTACTCCTTCCATGGAAAACCAATTCCACAGAACATAAGACCTCATTCTACAAGGGCAACAGCCACTACCACAGCCTTCTTACGAGGAGTGGCAACCAAAGACATTATTGAGGCGGCTACTTGGACCTCCGTGCATACATTTGCCAAGCATTATAATTTGCCTCTATATTCCAGATCCCGAGCAGGGTTTGCCACTGCTGTACTGCAAGGGATCCTAAACACACCATAATCTAATTTTTCCTCCTCCCCTTGTTGGCTATGGTATTCTACCCAGTTGTTATGACTGCAGATGCATCCATGAAGGACATAGTACAGTTTTGTACCTACCATAAATGTAGATGTCCGAACTGGATAGCATCTGCAGTCAGGATTACCCTCCCCCTCTGTGGTACTCCTAGGGTGTTTACCCTCCTAATAGCTAGCTGGTGGGGGGAGTCTTTTATGGTGTATTTGTTTGTATATATGTACATACATGCTTATTTTTGTGTTTACCTCTATCTTTTTGGAAACATTGGCATTTATCCAAATTTTAGCCTTCAAGAAGGCTACTGGCATCTGGGGCAAGAAACACTGAAGAAAATGGCGTCGGCTGATGCCTTTATACCCGAAGACCCACAGAGATGACGTCGGGTGAAGTGCGGCGACAGCCGAAGCCGGACCCGGACTTTGGAATCCGGCCGACTGAAGGGCTGCCTGACGACAGGACAACCCAGTTGTTATGACTGCAGATGCTATCCAGTTCGGACATCTACATTTATGGTAGGTGCAAAACTGTACTTTGCAGACAAATGAATACACCTACTCAGATGGAACGTTATGGTAAGTACATAACTTCTAATTTTCCCAATACTACTGTGACACATTTTGAATACAAAATTGCAAAGTTAGAAATGGCAAGTTTTGCTGCTACATAGAATGTTCTGCTTACTAGCATAAGAAATATAGAAATATATAAAATATAGAAATATGAGAATGTATAAGGCAAATAATGGAAGTATGAACATAGATATGGTATATTAACAATGGGGTCATTTCTACAGAACCTGACCTATTCACGAATGAAAATGTATGAGAATATAGAATGATAACCTAGCAAATTGGTTTATGGGCAGATGCCATAGCAGAACATCAGACCTTATAACTGTAGTTTTTCCAGTACTACTGTGCGACACATTTTAAATACAAAATTGCAAAGTTAGAACAGCAAATTTTGCTGCTTCATAGACTGTTCTGCTAACTAGCATAACACGTGACATACCAGTGTATAATCTAAAGGGCTATAGACACTCTTGTGATATCTAAATGTATATATTCACACTAAGCTGATCCTAACTGTTACGACCCTTGTTTGTACCATCACATCAAAATGTTCTGCTTACTAACATAGTGGGTGACATACCAGTGTATAATCTAAAGGGCTATGGACACTCTTGTAATATCCAAATATATATATTCTCACACTAGGCTGATTCTAACTGTTACGACCCTTGTTTGTGTCATCACTTGTACTTATTTCATGTTAAAATATATTTACTTACTACGTGGTCGTTAATTCTTATAAATGTTTATTGCGGCTTTTTTTCAAAAGGTGAACAAAACTTGTTACATTAACTTCCAACTGTTCATACGGATAATACAAACTTTAAATTTTCATTTTCATTATTATATACATTTATAAATTATGCTAGCTAGGTATGTCTATTCGAAGAACGTGCTAGTAACAGGCTGTACTCTATTGTCATATCTAGGACACGTTTATTTTTGTTTTTATTTTCATATAATGAAACTAGGTGTTATTTAATACAAAAACCTAATATCGATCTAAATTAATTTTAGGCTTAAAAATTCCATTAATATTCAATTATAAATATATATATATATATGTATATATATATATATATATATATATATATATATATATATATATATATATATATATATATATATATATATATATATATATATATATATTAAAAGCTACTAGTTAAAAATAATTTACACATCTTTCTCTCTAATCTATAAAAACACAATATATTTATGATATTGTAATAAATTATACATCAATTTATATAGATTAAAATTATATATAAAAAATTTTTACAACGTGATTAGCAAATCATTAATCTAATTCACCTTATAAAACTTCAAATAATAAGTGATAATTTATTAAAATTCTTTCTATTACTAATTATTCATTTTATGAAACCTAGACTTTTAATCGATGTAGAATAATGCAAATTCTTTTAAAACATGTATATAGATTATTATTCAGGACAGATTGTTATTTTACTGCAGAGATATCTCTGGGTATGTGTATATATATATATATATATATATATATATATATATATATATATATATATATATATATATATATATATATATATATGTATGTATATATATATATATATATATATATATATATATGTATCCTTTACTATTATTCATAGCTCTAATAATACTATTACTACTAGTTATTTATATTTTATGCTTAATTTCCTGGCTTTTAGTATGGGTTTGATTGGAATTCTATCATTCAAACCTGGTATTTGGTCTGCTCTCAAACGAATAATCCAACTCATTTCTAATTCTTCCGTTTTGTTAGATACATCTCCCCGCCTGATATTAATATAATTATTCTGCAGTACTTTAAATTTGAAATTGTTCACAGGAAGTATTAATTACGTGCTTAGATAAAGCATTAGTTGTTGAGCCTATCTTAATATTATACAGATGTTCCCTAATACGTTCTTTAAGCCATCGATCCGTTTTGCCTATGTAAAATGCAGAACAAGCTGTGCATAGGGCAATATATACTATATGTTTAGTATCACCCGTGGCCTTAGCTGTTGGTCTATATTCCTGTAATGTCGTTGGATGTGTGAATGTAGCCGTGGTGTCAATATATTTGCAATAGTTACATTTCTTACAGGGTATGGTGGCTTGTGTTTCTGTTTTATCTATGTGTGTCCCTAAAATTCTATTGGGCCCACATAATTTCCTATATAGATTGTTTATTCTTATAGGTATACCTTGGTCTTTCTCCAACAATCTTTTGTATCTCCGGGTTAACAGTTAATATCCCCCAATATTTTTCATATATTTGTCTAATATTCGAGATATCTTGAGTATAATAAAGTATCACCCTTGTTTGATTATTATTTCCCTTGTTACTGCTATCTGCAGGAACTAATTCATTCTTATAGTAGTCAGAAAAGTATGGAAAAGCTCTATCCTTTCTCATATGATATACAATATCTGTCTCTGTATTCACTTCATCTTCACCATAGGCCCTAGCCTTAAATTGTTGTTTCAAATTGTCAATTTCAATGTTATAACTATGTTGAGTAGAATTCAAGCGTGATGTTCTCATTGCTTGGCCCCTTATAACATTTTTAAAAACATACCCAGGATGCATACTTTCCCTATGCAGCAATGTGTTTCTATAACAACTCTTCTTATACGTGCCTGTGTTTAGCTTGCCATTTGTTAATTTCTCCACATACACATCTAGGAAACTAATCTTATATTGTTACGTTTCCATTGTAAATTTTAAATCTGTGTGGACATTGATCTCATCTAGGAAGTCACTTAGATTGGTTTCATCAGATACCCAAATGAGAACGAGGTCATCCACAAATCTATTATACAATTTCACATATTTCTTGAATAATTCCATTTTAAACAGGCAGTTCTCTTCCCAGTCAGCCATAACAAGGTTGGCGTATCTATTGGCACAGGAAGTTCCCATAGCTACGCCATCCTTCTGTATGTAGACTTCATTCTTAAATACAAATATGTTGTTACATAGGACTATCTGAATTAATTCACATAACACTTCTATTTGTGCCTCTGTGTATTGTTAATCATACTTCAGTCTTCTGCAAATACATTTAATCCCTTGTTCATTAGGTATGGATGTGAAGAGGGATTGTACATCTAATGTAACTAGCCATACTTCTTTATCAAGAACTATATTGTCAGTTTCCTCATATAATTTCATAAGAAACTGTTTGGTATCTCGGAAGATATGTGAATGTTTTTCTACCACTGGTCTCAACTTCGTTTCTAGATAGTGATATTGGATATCCTTCAAGGATGTATCTGCAGTCCTGACATATGGGTTGTCCTGCCTCAGGCAGCCCTTCGGTCGGCCGGATTCCAAAGTCTGGGTCTGGCCTCGGCTGATGTCGCACTTCACCCGACGTCATAGCTGCTGTGGTATAAAGGAATCAGCCGACGCCATTTTCCTCAGTCTTTCTTGCCGCGCGGTGCCCGAAGCAGAAGCTGTTCGCAAGTGCCGGTCGGTCAGATCCAGAGATTTCTACTACCGAAGACTTCTAAAAAGCTAAGTACCCCGTTGGGGACTCTTTCTTGCCTCAGCCGATGTCAGACAAAGTAAATAATTGTTTAACTTGTGGGAAACAAATACCTCATAAGGATTTCCACTCTTACTGCCTTCCTTGTTTAGGCCCGGACCACGACGTATCCGCTTGTGTAGCCTGTGCTTCCTTCAACTGACGGACGCTTAGACGTCGGTCGGAGTTTGCAGAGGAGGTTTTTGGTCCCGCTTTTGCATACAAAATGCCGTCGGAGACTCCGACTGCACAATTAGCTAAAAAACGCAAGGAAAAGGACCGACACTCGCGGTCCGCGGTTTCGGCTGAAACCACGGTTAGGCCTACCGCGAGTGTCTCTGTTTCGGCCAAAACAGAGTCCTCTGTTCTGCCTTCGGCCGAAAGCAGGCCTCCGATAGCCGAGGCTTCACAAAGCACAGTTGAATCGGCTACTGAAATTGCTCCTACAGAAGCTAGCACCCAGGATTTGTCAGATACTATTCCTTTAGACATATCCATCCCTGCACGTGGGGCTGCTAGACCCCCTGCATCTATGTCTATCAAGGCCTTTTCCAGGGCTAAAGCAGCTAAATCTTCTAAGGCCTTACCTGCTAAAACCCCCTCACACAGGCCTACCTCTAGTTCCCAAATGCTCAGCCTGGCTGAGGATCTCATTTCTTTGATCAGGGGATCCCAACCTCACCCAGACAGGGCCTCTCATCCCCCTGCAGATAAGAGGCCCAGGACTGAACCCCCGGAACCTGTTTCTACAGACTATTCCTCAGATGACTCTGATATCTCAGACCCTCAGGAAGGCCCATACTCTCCCTATGAGGATTCCGATGCAGAAGACTCCATTCCTTCTGCCTCTCCTCCTGAAGAATTTTCTTTTGGGGAAACCTTACATGCTATGAGGGAACACTTTCAATGGCAGGGCCAAGATTTTTCAGATTCAAGGAAAAGGCTAAGGACTTTCTTACACTTACCACAGCATAGGCCTTTAGCCATTCCTCCAGTACTAACAGTTGTTGATGATGCATATAATGATGCCTGTTCTGCCCCTGATTCTCTTCCTCCGGCCCCTGCCAAGCCCGACAGATATTGCAGGGTCCCAGACACACACTATCATTTGTATAAGGCTCCTATTGCAGATCCTGAAACCATTTCACAGGGCCCTAAAGCTGTGGCAGCTGCTTCTGCCAAAAACCCTCTTCCCTCTGAAAGGGAATCTAGAGCATTAGAGAGATGGGGTAAAAAGGTTTATACTTCTGCTACTCTTTCGGCCAGGGCCTTAAACTGTCAATTTCACATGATTCAGTACCAGGAATTTTTGTTAGACCAGCTAAATAAAAAACTGTCCTCTCCTGAACCTATAGACCGCAAGTCCCTTCAGGATTTGGTACATAACTCTCAGCAGGTCAGTAACCATTTCTTAAAATGTGGCTATGATGCACTGGAGGCTTCCTTTAGATCAGCTATGACTGGAACAGTGATTCGAAGGCATGCCTGGTTAAAAGAACAATCCTTACCAGACCATGTTAAGTCAAAACTCCTAGATGCTCCTATGGAGAAACAAAGTTTGTTTGGCTCCCCTGCACAGGAGGTTCTAAAGAAGGTGGAGGAAAAAGCAAAATCTGTCCAAACAGTCAAGGATTTCTTACAGGTCCAACCTCCGAGGTTTAGCAGAAATTGGCCTTCGAAGAATTGGTCCTTTCCAGACACCTCCAGAGCACAGAGGCGCAGAAATAGACGCCCAAGAGGCAGAGGTCAATCCAGGGGGACCTACAGGGGACGTCAGTGGCAACCTACCAACCAGAGAAGTACTGCCACAGATTCAACTACAACTACTTCCACAGGTCAGACACAATGACTTGGTTCTGATTCCACCTACCAGGGAACAACTGGAAGCACCCTTGGGCGGAAAACTAGCTTTATTTTCCCACAACTGGCATTACATTACAGGAGACAAATGGACTTTACAAACAATAGACAAAGGCTACAGGTTTCACTTCCACACTCTACCAAAAAAGAGAGGAATGCCAAACCTACCACCAAGCCAAAAAACAGACGCTCTAAGACAAATCAACAACTTACTAAGGATGAGAGATATAGAAAAGGTACCGCCTATGGAACAAGGCCAAGGATTTTACTCCAGGCTTTTCCTTGTACCAAGAAAAGAAAAATCAATGGAGACCTATTCTCGACTTGTCCGCTCTGAACACATACCTCATTGTTCCAAAATTCAAAATGCTGACTCTCCAGCAACTTCTTCCCATGCTGGGCAAGGAGTCTTGGCTGGTGACTCTAGATCTCAAGGAGGCATACCTGCACGTCCCTATACGACCAGATTGCAGAAGACACCTCAGATTTCTTGCAGGATCAGAGCATTATCAATTCTCAGCATTGCCCTTTGGCTTATCTACTGCACACAGAGTATTCACGAAATGCCTGGCATCAGTAATTGCTCATTGCAGGCTTCAGGGAATTCAAATTTACCCATACCTGGACGACTGCCTAATACAAGCGGACAACAAGGCAAAATTAACAAAAGATTTGGAAAAGGTCATACAACTGTTACAAGCTTTGGGATTCACAGTCAACATGCAAAAATCAGGACTAGTACCATCCAAAGGATAACATTCTTGGGGGCAGAACTGGATACATCAACTCAGATGGCTTTTCTCACAGAAGAAAAACAAAAGCAACTACCAGTGTATTTCATGACATTAACAACACAAACTCAGCTTACTGCAAGGAAAGTCCTGCAAGCCCTGGGTTACATGGCATCCTGCATAATATTGATTCCGCATGCCAGGATGCATATGAGAAAGTTGCAATGGTACCTAAGGAACGTATGGTCTCAACACAAGCACAGTCTAGAAGCCCAGATTCCAATAATTCCATGCCTGAAGCAAGAATTCCAGTGGTGGGCTCAGGCCTGTCAGTTGAACAGAGGACTGCCTTTCCACAAACCTCATCCAATCCAGACCATCACCACGGATGCCTCAGACCTAGGCTGGGGGGCACACATGGTGGACAAGTGCATACAAGGCCTATGGACCCAAGACCAGCTGAATCTACACACAAATCTAAAGGAGATGCTGGCAGTGAAACTTGCAATCCAGGCATTCCGACCATTCCTTCAACAAGGACACCTGCTGATAAGGACGGACAATAGCACAGTCATGTGGTACATCAACAAACAGGGAGGTACACACTCATGTCCTCTATGCCGGATGGCAATGGACCTGTGGAATGTGGCCCTGAATCTCAACATTCAACTTCAGGCCAGATTTGTACCAGGAAAAGAAAATTCACTAGCAAACACCTTAAGCAAAACTACCACGGATGCTCACGAATGGATGCTGCATCCAGACATCTTCAAAACCATAACAAAGAAATGGGGACTACCAGATATAGACCTGTTCGCCTCCCCACACAACCACCAGTTGAAGAAATTCTGCACAAGAGCATACCACCTACTTGCTTGGAGGGTGGACTCCCTTTCCTTCAGCTGGAAAAACCTGACAGCATATGCATTCGCACCTCTTCCCTTGATGTACAAAGTCCTACTGAAGATCAAAGAGGATCAGCCAAGGGTAATCCTGATAGCTCCAGACTGGCCCAGGCAACATTGGTACCCGCTACTGAGAAGCATGTCTCGGACACACGCATGGCCTCTACCTCTGTGTCCCTTACTTCTAACACAGAACAACTACAAGATCCTACATCCAAACTTGAAAACACTGCAGCTAGCTGCTTGGAATATTGCATAAAACAAAATAACTCAGATTTATGTCAGAGGGTTAAGGACATTATCCTGGAGGCTCGCAGACCCTCCACCTGGAAAACGTATTCAGCCAAATGGAAAAGATACCTCATTTGGAGTGCAGCAAAGGGAGAAAATGTCTCATTGGCAAACATAGCACACATCCTGGAATACTTGGCAGAACTGTTCCACAATGGCCTGTCATACTCCTCCATTAAGATTCATGCATCAGCAATCTCAGCAGAATACAACATGGATCCTCCTGTCTTCTCTCATCCTCTACTCAGACAGTTCTTGAGAGGAATCAAAAATGTAAAGCCTCCAAGGAAACCACCTTTACCTACATGGGATCTCAACTTTGTGCTGGAAAAGTTAACACTTCCCCCTTTTGAACCAGCAGCAACAGCAGATTTACAATTTTTGTCTTGGAAAACTGCTTTCCTGCTAGCAATCACTTCAGCAAGAAGGGTATCTGAATTACAGGCATTAATGGCAGTACAGCCCTTCCTTATCTTCCACCAGGATAGAGTGTCTCTGAGAACCAACCCTACCTTTATGCCAAAAGTGGTCTCCAGAGTATCATTGAACCAAGCCATTCATTTACCTACATGCTTCCCCAACCCACAGAACAGGGGGGAAAGACTGCTACATACCTTGGATGTGCACAGACAATTACGCTACTATCTGGACAGAACTAAGACCAACAGAAAAACTGACCAACTTCTGGTAGCATATGCAACAGGAATGCAAGGAAAAGCAATTTCAAAACAGGCAATCTCAAAATGGATAGGAAATTGCATCCGATTTTGCTACTCTTTTCATGGAAAGACAACTCCTGAAAATATCAGACCTCATTCCACAAGAGCTACAGCCACCACTACAGCTTTCCTACGAGGAGTGGCTACCAAAGACATTTTAGAAGCTGCTACTTGGAGCTCCGTGCATACATTTGCCAAGCATTATAACCTTCCTTTATACTCCAGATCCCGAGCAGGTTTTGCAACTGCTGTGTTGCAAGGGATCTTGACTACACCATCTTTATCTTAGTGCCTCCTCCCCCAGTTTGGCTATGGTATTCTACCCATATGTTAGGACTGCAGATGCATCCTTGAAGGACATAGTACAGTTTTGTACCTATCATAAATGTAGATGTCCGATAGGTATGCATCTGCAGTCAGGATTACCCACCCTCCTTCCCCTCTGTGGTATTCCTAGGGTATCTATCCTTTTTAGCTAGCTGGGGGAAATTATTATGGTGTATTTGTTTTGTATATATGTGTATATATATATATATATATATATATATATATATATATATATATATATATATATATATATATATATATATACATATATATATATGGTTCTACCTGACATAGCGAAAACCACACAACACCCGACAAACACATCACCCGACACCTACATATTCGAACACGTCCATAAACACAACCCACACATAACCGAATAAATAACCATAAACCACACACATACAACCTAAACCTACCCCTACCTAAAGGTCCGACACTAACACACCTACCCTAACCCTAACTCCCTTAACCCCTTACTTAACCAACCCCCTAATAACTAACCCCTAAAACAACTTAACCCACCCTACCTAACCTAAACCTAACCCTAACCTAACTCAACCTATCTCCCCTATCCCCCCCTACTCCTAACTCCTAAACCCACCTCCCTATCGCCTCTCACCTACCCCACCCCCTGCCCCACACTCCTATCCTTCTCCATACTCACCTGCTCACCACTCGCACTCATACACATCACACACAGGCGTTCGTCCCATTAATCAGCATCCACTCGGCGTTGATTCGTTCGGCGCGTCTGCTCATCGATCTTCTGCTTCTTAGTTTTCACGTCTCTCTCTTGATTTCTCGGCGCTGGGTCTTCTGGATCATATATATATATATATATATAGATATAGATATATATATATATATATATATATATATATATATATATATATACATATAATTTTTGCTCTCCACTGTTTGGAATTATTTGCATTTATCCAAATTTAGCCTTCCTAGAGGGCACCTGGCATCTGGGGCAAGAAACACTGAGGAAAATGGCGTCGGCTGATGCCTTTATACCACAGCAGCTATGACGTCGGGTGAAGTGCTACATCAGCCGAGGCCAGACCCAGACTTTGGAATCCGGCCGACCAAAGGGCTGCCTGAGGCAAGACAACCCATATGTTAGGACTGCAGATGCATACCTATCGGACATCTACATTTATGGTAGGTACAAAACTGTACTTTGTCACCCATCCTTTCCCTGCGACAATTGGCCTCATAGGTGGTTTTAAAGGGTGTTTATGAATTTTTGGTACTCCCTGTATGCATGGTAGTGTAGGATTATCCACTATGCAAAACTTGTAAATTTCATCATTTATTCTGTTCTCATAATGCAATATATGCATACTATTGGTGACTCTTTGTATTATCCTATCTACTGTATTCTTTTTAATTTTACTATGATAATTGATATCACTCAACATCTGTTCCATGCTAACTACATAGACATCCATATCCATAATTACTATGGGTCCACCTTTGTCTGCAGGTCTAAGCATGATATTAGGATCACTCTCTAGTAATTTTAAAGCTGTACGTTGTCTAGATGTTAAATTCCCATACCATCTTTTTTTACTTTCATGTACATATAGTTCCTCCTCAACTAGTTTCGTAAAGGCATCTATGAGTGGATGCAGAATAGGTACAAATGTGCTGGGTCTATACTTTGGTTCTTTATCCATTCCATAATCTATTTTCAATTGTACATTCCTACTGAATAGTTTTAAATCAGTAATTGTTTGAGTTATATCACTTCTAGTAGATGGAATGAAACTTAGTCCATTCTCCAGGACTTTCATTTCATCTACTGTTAATTTCCTATTAGATATATTCCATATAATTGAATCTAAGTCCCTTGCCACATTTTCTTTATGGTTGGTCCTATATGTTCCTGTATTCTCAGTTTCTGCCGTCCCCTGCTCATGGAACGATCCCTCCCTTGTATCCATTGTTGTGCTATAGGGAAAGGGTTGTATCATTACTTCTGTCTGTGTCTCTATTTCCTATCCTCATTTTTCTGATATCTTTGTTTCCCTCCATCTGAGACTTCTATTTCAATAGCATCCTTTATTACATCTTCTGTTATTATCTCCATATCATTGTTCATTACTGCCTCTGGGATTTTTCCTTTATCTATATTTTCACTATGGACTTGTGCTACAGTGGTAATGGTTTTATTCCCACTGAAATGTATATTACCTACATGGCTCGTAGCATTAGCCATGCTCTTACCTATGCTACCAGCATGTTCATTGCTACTTGCTATCGTATCCTTAACATTATTTCTTATGTCCCTTGTGATGTGTGTACTCTTTTTATTTCTATCTATGCCTTGATTATATGTATTCCTAGGCCAGGTGAAGACATGCCAGTTTGCAAAGTCGTATAAATCCCGCTTAATTTTTCCTTGTTTCTGTTCTGTTAATTTTTTCTCATATAAAAAAACATCATCCAACAATTTTTCTAACATTCTATCTACAATAGCTTTTGGATACAATTCATATAAATGCTTCTGTTGTTGTCTAATTATTTCTTGCATTTCAGTTTCCTGCGGTGAAAAAAAGTTAAGGAGTTCCATATATCGGATACTTGTGTCTATATTTATTTGTTGCCACTTGTATAACACATCTGGGTAAGTGGTGCCTGTGGTGGGCATTTTCAATATCCGTAACCCCCTTGGTATAATTTTTCGTTTAATACAAACTTCGAAGTGTTGTCTTTGTAACTGCAATCTCTTCATCCGCATGAAATTGGTCTCCATCTCACCCATTAGGTTAGATAGTCCCAAATAGTCTGTCTTTGTTGTATCCTCATGAGTTCCTATTTCAACATCATATGCCATTAGAGGGTTCTCTTCGTTAGTAACTGCTTGTTCGAATCTGGTTTTCCCTCTATTGCTGGTCTCTGGATTATAGGGAAGTTCAATATTTTCAGGTGGTGTATCAGCCATAGTGGAGCAGTAGTAAAGAATCAATAAGGTATAAATGTATAAACAAGCAATCACCACTGCTCCAAGAACACAGTCTGAGTAAACCAACGAAATAATCAATAGAAAAAATGACTGGTGTTGGGGCTAATAGTTTTTATAAGATTGGACTGCCACAAATATATATATATATATATATATATATATATATATATATATATATATATATAGGTATCGCTGTGCAGTAACAAGGGAAATAATAATCAAACAAGGGTGATGCTTTATTATACTCAAGATATCTCGAATATTAGACAAATATATGAAAAATATTGGGGGATATTAACTGTTAACCCTGAGATACAAAAGTTTGTTGGAGAAAGACCAAGGTACCTATAAGAATAAACATAATCTATATAGGAAATTATGTGGGCCCAATAGAATTTTAGGGACACACATAGATAAAACAGGAACACAAGCCACCATACCCTGTAAGAAATGTAACTATTGCAAATATATTGACACCATGGCTACATTCACACATCCAACGACATTACAGGAATATAGACTAACAGCTAAGGCCACATGTGATACTAAACATATAGTATATATTGCCCTATGTACAGCTTGTTCTGCATTTTACATAGGCAAAATGGATCGACAGCTTAAAGAACGTATTGGGGAACATCTGTATAATATTAAGATAGGCTCAACAACTAATGCTTTATCTAAGCATGTAATTAATACTTCCTGTGAACATAATTTCAAATTTAAAGTACTGCAGAATAATTATATTAATATCAGGCGGGGAGATGTATCTAACAAAACGGAAGAATTAGAAATGAGTTAGATCATTCGTTTGAGAGCAGACCAAATACCAGGTTTGAATGATAGAATTCCAATCAAACCCATACTAAAAGCCAGGAAATTAAGCATAAAATATAAATAACTAGTAGTAATAGTATTATTAGAGCAATGAATAATAGTAAAGGATACATATATATATATATATATATATATATATATATATATATATATATATATATATATACCCCGAGATATCTCTGCAGTAAAATAACATAATCTGTCCTGAATAATAATCTATATATATGTTTTAAAAGAATTTGCATTCTACATCGATTAAAAGTCTAGGTTTCATAAAATGCATAATTAGTAATAGAAAGAATTTTAATAAATTATCACTTATTATTTGATGAAGTTTTATAAGGTGAATTAGATTAATGATTTGCTAATCACTTTGTAAAAATTTTGTATATATATAATTTTAATCTATATAAATTGATGTATAATTTATTACAATAATATAAATAAATGTATTATATGTTTTTATAGATTAGAGAGAAAGATGTGTAAATTATTTTTAACTAGTAGCTTTTAACATATATATACATATATATATATTTATAATTGAATATTAATGGAATTTTTAAGCCTAAAATTAACAATTTAGATCGATGTTAGGTTTTTGTATTAAATAACACCTAGTTTCATTATATGAAATTAAGAACAAAAATAAACGTGTCCTAGATATGACAATAGAGTACAGCCTGTTACTAGCACGTTCTTCGAATAGACATACCTAGCTAGTATAAT
Source organism: Protopterus annectens (assembly GCF_019279795.1). NCBI lineage: Eukaryota > Metazoa > Chordata > Ceratodontiformes > Protopteridae > Protopterus > Protopterus annectens. The sequence continues at coordinate 1,227,804,586 of NC_056741.1, read as the reverse complement.
TTATAAATGTATATAATAATGAAAATGAAAATTTAAAGTTTGTATTATCCGTATGAACAGTTGGAAGTTAATGTAACAAGTTTTGTTCACCTTTTGAAAAAAAGCCGCAATAAACATTTATAAGAATTAACGACCACGTAGTAAGTAAATATATTTTAACATGAAATAAGTACAAGTGATGACACAAACAAGGGTCGTAACAGAATCAGCCTAGTGTGAGAATATATATATTTGGATATTACAAGAGTGTCCATAGCCCTTTAGATTATACACTGGTATGTCACCCACTATGTTAGTAAGCAGAACATTTTGATGTGATGGTACAAACAAGGGTCGTAACAGGATCAGCTTAGTGTGAATATATACATTTAGATATCACAAGAGTGTCTTTAGCCCTTTAGATTATACACTGGTATGTCACGTGTTATGCTAGTTAGCAGAACAGTCTATGAAGCAGCAAAATTTGCTGTTCTAACTTTGCAATTTTGTATTTAAAATGTGTCACACAGTAGTACTGGAAAAACGACGGTTATAAGGTCTGATGATCTGCTATGGCATCTGGCCATAAACCAATTTGCTAGGTTATCATTCTATATTCTCATACATTTTCATTCGTGAATAGGTCAGGTTCCGTAGAAATGACCCCATTGTTAATATACCATATCCATGTTCATACTTCCATTATTTGCCTTATACATTCTTATATTTCTATATTTTATATATTTCTATATTTCTTATGCTAGTAAGCAGAACATTCTATGTAGCAGCAAAACTTGCTGTTTCTAACTTTGCAATTTTGTATTTAAAATGTGTCACACAGTAGTATTGGGAAAACTACGGTTATAAGGTCTGATGTTCTGCCATGGCATCTGGCCATAAACCAACTTGCTAGGTCATCATCTTACAATCTCATATATTTTAATTCGTGAATAAGTCCGGGTTCGCAGAAATGGCCCCATTGTTAATAAACCATATCTATGTTCATACTTCCATTACTTGCTTTATACATTTTTATATTTCTACATCAATTTTCTACTATGACTTTTGAGGAAATAATAGAGAATACAGTGATAGAAATAATTTGGTAATATTTTATCAGTATAGTTGAATATCGCAACTTGCGAAGGAAGCAAAGTCCTATTTTATCTCACTATACTATCAAATTTAAATAATTAGGATAGTGTTATTATTTCATTTCACTATACTATCAAATTTAAATAACTAGGATTTCAGTATATATGAATATTTGGTGAATTGGTTATAACCAAACCGAGTAATATGGAATTGCAATAATATGTAATAGGTATTAGTTCATTTAATGTGTATCACAACTAACGGAGAGTCATAAACACCTATACGCATGTGCTACATATGTTTAATGCGCTTCTGCACTTTATGAATGTTGTTTTTAACTTAAACATATATTTTAATTCATTTATATTTTATTATATTAATGATCATATCATATGGTTTAAGAAATCACCTGCATTCCTTTTTTATACCTGGATGATGAAGCAATGTGTTAATGAATGGTTATGTGTATTAGCAGTAGCGACAATGTGTCTTGCAAAGGAAATCATTGTAGTATTAAGTAATACATTGGATAACAGGATATGACATCAGGAATTTTGAATTCCCAAGGTTTATATAAGGCCTCTAATGTTGATATAGTTTTAACGGCCTGAGGAAGCCAGTAGGTGAAAGCGCTAGCCGATTTTATCTGTGTTATCTCAATAAAACGTTTTACTACTTTGAAGTTGAATTCGTAGTACGTTTGTTACAACGCCAGAAGTATTGGAAGTATCTGATTTTGGACTGCTTTCTATTGTTTGCTACTATTTGGATATATTGCTTACAGGGGACGCCTGAAGAAGTGAATACTGTTCGGGCGACTTGGTTTGATACTGGCACGCCATATCGGTGAAGTGAATACAGCCTTGGCGTGCGATTATATTACATCAAAGGTACTGTAGCGGTTCTATGCTTCGTAGCACTCAGTTGCTACAGTTTGCAGGACTTTGCATTTACTTATAATTGATTTTTCAAGGGCACAGCGATACCTATATATATATATATATATATATATATATATATATATATATATATATATATATATATATATATATATATATATATATTTACTATCAGCCCCAACACCAGTCATTTTTTCTATTGATTATTTGTATTGAAAAAGCTGACTCTACCTCCTTTTGAGCCAGCTGCAACTGCAGAGTTGAAATTCCTTTCTTGGAACCTTCCTTCTAGCCCATCACTTTAGCAAGAACAGTGTCTGAATTACAGGCCCTCATGGCAGTGGAGCCCTTCCATCATCTTCCATGTAGACAGGGTGTCCATCAGGATCAATCCTTTATGCATAAGGTGGTGTCTAGTGTGCCCCTTAATCTGTCCATTCATTTGCCTACATTTTTTTACAAATCCACAAAATAAAGGAGAGCAAATACTGCACTCTTTGGACATGCACAGACAACTTAGATTTTATTTGGATAGGACTAAGCCTCTCAGAAAATCTGAAAAGCTGCTAGTTGGCTTTTCTGCAGGGGCAGATGGGAAGGCCATTTCAAAGCAAACCATTTCTAAGTGGATAGCCCATTGCTTTCATTTCTGCTACAAGCACCATGGAAAACCTACCCCACAGTGGATAAGATAACATTCCACCAGGGCTGCATCTACCTCTACAGCCTTTCTCAGAGATGTCCCTACCAGGGACATCCTAGAAGCTGCTACCTGGAGGTCTTTACATACCTTAACCAAGCATTACCACCTGCCTTTTTTTCTAAATCCAGAGCTGGTTTTGCCACTGCAGTTTTGCAGGGCTTAATAGCTGGTCTTAATGCTCTCTGACTTCCTCCTCCCTTCCTTAGCTTTGGGAATCAACCCAAATGTATTGACTGCAACAGTGAAACATGAACATAGTACAGTTGTGTACAAATACCATAAATGTAGATGTTACAGTGTATGCACTTTTGCAGTCCTGGATGTTCTTCGTGTTTCACTGTTGCAGTCATTACATTTGGGTAATCTGCTGGCAGGTTGCCCTCAGTCGGCCTGATTAACAAAGTCTTGGGTCCTGCGTCGGTTGCTGTCCCTTCTTCCATGACATCAGGTTGTCAGGGGGCATAAAACATGCAGCCGACACCATTACATCAGTCTTTCTTGCCTCGCGGTACCCGAAGCAGAAGCATTTTGCAAGTGCTGGTCGGTCGACTCCTGAAATTTTCGTTTTCGAGTTTCAGAACCGAAGTCTTCAACTAAAAGCTAAGTACCCCGTTGGGGAAACTTTTTCTTGTTCCTTACCGATGTCAGTAAAAGTTAATAATTGCATTACTTGTGGGAAGCAAATAACTCATAAGGATTTTCATTTGTACTGTATTCCTTGCCTAGGCCCTGACCACAACACACCTTGCTGTCGGTTTTGCGCTAAATTTAATCAATGCATTATTAAACGTTGGTATATTTTTGCTTCTAAATATTTTGGTTCACGATTTAGTTATCCAGAAATGTCGTCTGTTAGCAATCAGACTACTGGAATACCTAAAAAATGCAAAGAAAAAGACAGACCGTCAAGATCCAAAACTGACCGCTTCTCCTAAGCCAGTTCGCCGGTACTCAGTGAGGAGCTTTCACACAGCCCCTGATACTCGCTACTTTTGATTCGCAGGCCTCTACTGAGACCCATTCAGAGTCAGGTATGCCGCAAGATGCTTCAATTGTGGAACCCGCGGATGTCTCTAGCTTGGATGGGTCCGGAGTTGCTGTACAGGCACCGGCTTTTGAGGGTGTTTTTAGGCCTACAGATTGGTATATTAGACCAACGCCATCTTCAAGACTAAGGCCAAAATTTAAATCTGTTTAAGAAACCAACGCCTGAACCACATGAGCAGGCCCCTATGCCTAAAAAACAAATTATCAAAATGGCTGAAGATTTAATTACTCTGATCAGGGGTAGCCAACCCCTCTCCAAGAGGCCTAGGCAAGACATTGATTATGAATCTTCTGAACAGGATTCTATTTTTTTTTTACTCTTCTAATGAACAGCATTTGTCTATACCTACTTATGAGGACTTGGATGCAGAAGATTCCATTCATTCTGCTTCTGCCCCTGAGGATTTTTCTTTTGGGGAAAGTTTACATACCTTAGGGGAACATTTCCACTGGGAAAGTCAGATTTCTCCGAATCCAAAAAGAGACTTGGGGAGGGGCGTGGCCAAGGATGAACACAGGATAGCAGCAGATTTCTTCAGCTCCACCAATTTCATTACATTGACAGGAATTAATTACTTAAAAAATTAATTCTTGAAGTAATTTTCTTTCTAAATATGTTTTATATAGTTCTTGAACTATATCTAAAAAAGAAAGGAAATCTTAATAATATTCCTGTCAGAAATTACTTTGGAAATTTTCCTGTCAGTTTATCAGTCTGAAATGAGTTCCAGTAAGACAAATTCTCAAGACTCCAGCATCAAGAAAGAACTTCAGTCTCTGATAATTATAGTCCAGCAACTTACTGCTAAGATGGATAAAATGGATACTAAAATAGACACTTTCATAGAAAAAACTACAAAACAAATAGACTTGTTACATATGGACCTGCAACAACAGAAGATCCAGATGACAGACATAGAAGAAGCTGTGAATGACATGGAAAATAAAATACAAGAAGAGGGAATCAACATTGAGTTTCTGCTGAAACAAAATACACATTTACAAACAAAGCTGGATGACCTGGAAAATAGATCTAGGCGCAATAACATTAGGATTTTTGGACTGCCAGAAAATATTGAAGGTAACAATATTACTTCTTTTTTAACAACATGGCTCCTTAAAACTTTAGATTTACCAGAAGCATTCTCTTTTGGTATCGAAAGAGCACATAGATCTATAGCTAATACTAACTCTAACAAAAACTATCCTAGATCCGTTATAGTTAGATTTCTATCATCTTTTGATAAAGAGATGGTTCTTAAAGCTGCTTGGGCTAAAGCTCCTGTTAAGTTTAATGAGACAACTGTGCGTTTTGACAATGACTATTCTTCCATGGTAATTGCTAAAAGAAAAGTTTTTCTGCCACTAATAAGGGAGCTTTAAAAAGCACAGTTTAAAACATACCTTCTGTTTCCTGCCAAGCTTAAAATCTTCCTTCCTGATGGTCCTAAGGTCTTCGATGATTTAGACTCTGCTTTACTGTTTGTCAAAGAAAAAAGGATTTTGGATAAAATAGAAGAAATGGAATGGGCTAGTTCTTCATTAAAGAGATTGGCAACTGAAGCTTCCTGGAAGACTTCAGAGAAGAAGAGGAGACTAAAAAACAAATGATTTGTTATATGTTTTTTTTCTCTCTCATCATTTTAGTTCATTATTAATCGTTTTGAATATAGTTCCTGCATTTCCAGAAAGCCACAAATATTTTGGAAAAGATTTAATCAAAGTTATTCTCTGTGTGCAAAGAAATGTTTTGTTTCATAACCAGTCAAAATGCCTGAGGATTTAATGGCAGGATGTGACTCGATTTGTTTCTCTTTCTGAAAAAAGTAAGGTTAGTAATTTGATACATTTTTTTATCTTTACCTTTTTTTTTTCCTTCTTTTATTATTTTCTTTGTTTAAACAATGACATATTATTTAGATTATGTAGTGGGTAAAGGGTGGGGGAGGGCAGGGAGAGAACAGTAATGAAAATATCATTAATAGAATAATATATTTATTTCTTGTAAAAGTTTATAAGTTCTTCAAATGCTATTTCTAATTATACTTTCTTGATTATACTGCTTATGCTTGTTTGTAAATAATCTGTCATGCTTTAACTAATAATAATCAGAACTAAATAAGAGTAAATAATATGTTTTATTTTTAACTCTATTAATATAAACAGTAAGTAACATTCCATTGTATATACTTCTTACAGCTTTCTCTTACATTTTTTTATTTCTGCCTCACTCCCTTTTATTTTCTACTCTCTTTTTCTTTTCTTTATTAATATATAGAAATGCTTTTGACTGTGTGGGCACAGTGAATAATAGGATTTGTATGAAAATTGAGTTGGGAGAAGAATGCTGAGTTTTATTGCTTGTTGGTAATTTTGAGTTTAATTTCACTTGCATAGAGGCTGTGATGATCTGTGGAATACATTGTGGAGGTTCTGTCATGTTTAGATGCATTTACACTGCTAAATGAATGTTTGTCACTAGTTTTTAATAAGTTTCCCGCCAAAATGTTGAGAGAGAATCTGGGATGTGGGCTGTCTCATGCAGTGTCCTTGAGTTACCTCAGAATCTTCAAATCACAGAATTCTCACAGAGAAACTGAAAGCAGTTAGTATAAACATTGACAAGGTTATCACACTGACACACCACAGATTCAGGAAAAATACTCTGTTCATAAAATGTCAGTTATAATGAGTTTAAATGATGTAGTTTCTTGTAGTAAGTAAATGTCTTATTTTAGAAGGCATAAAAAATGAAACATTTATTTAAATGTTTTTGAAAATCTACTTAACAGCAGCATAATAATCTGTGTTAAAAATTTGTGTTCCAAACATATACTTTACTATAACTCATTTAATTCATCTGATTGACAAGCATAAATAATCTTATAACTCTATTCTGGAAGAAATGTCATGTGATATATTTTAAAGCAGTAGGTTAACATGATTGTAAAATCTGGTTACCAATATGTGTTTGCTGTGCATTATTTTGTATAAAGCAGACAGATTTATTCTAGGGACAGCAAGTAGGATAGTGCTCTACAAAGACACAACTCAGTGAGATCAGATATATATATATATATATATGTGTGTGTGTGTGAGTGAGATGGCTTTTTTTCTGAGAATCTGCATAACTATCCAATATGATTTATAATAATTTCTATGAATACAATATTTTACTCTATTGACAAAATGAATGTTTGCCACAAGTTTTAATAAGTTTCCCGCCAAAATGTTAAGGGAGACAATCTGGGATGTGGGCTGTCTCATGCACAGTGTCCATGAGTTTCCTCAGAAGCTTCACTCACAGAATTTTCACAGAGAAACTGAAAGCAGTTAGTATAAACATTGACAAGGTTATCACACTGACACACCACAGATTCAAGAAAAATACTCTATTCATAAAATGTCAGTTATGATGAGTTTAAATGATGTAGTTTCTTGTAGCAAGTAAATATCTTATTTTAGAAGGCATAGAAAATGAAACATTTATTTAAATGTTTTTGAAAATCTAATCTGTGTTAAAAGCTTGTGTCCCAAACATATACTTTACTATAACTCATTTAATTCATCTGATTGACAAGCATAAATAATCTTATAACTCTATTCTGGAAGAAATGTCATGTGATATATTTTAAAGCAGTAGGTTAGCATGATTGTAAAATCTGGTTACTAATATGTGTTTGCTGTGCATTATTTTGTATAAAGCAGACAGATTTATTCTAGGGACAGCAAGTAGGATAGTGCTCTACAAAGACACAACTCAGTGAGATCAGATATATATATATATGTGTGTGTGTGTGTGTGTGTGTGTGTGTGTGTGTGTGTCTGTTTGTGTGTGATGGCTTTTTTTTTTTTTTTAGGTAACACAGGTGTTTCTGAGAATCTGCATAACTATGCAATATGATTTATAATAATTTTTATGAATACAATATTTTACTCTGTTGACAATAATGAGTTTAAGTAAATGCTCATATACAAACAATTCAAGATTTTTTTGGAAGCTGTTGATAGAATTCACATGACAGAAAATAGATGCATCTTAATGCATGTAATGTCTGAATCATATTAGCCAAAGTTTTTGATTTAAATGAATGTTAGAACATAATTTTTTCTCCTCTTGATTTCTAACATTAAGATTATTTGAATGCTATTAGAATACAAGTGTTATATATTACATAGATCTATATAATAGTATGAACAGTTTTTAAAAAAAAAAAAAAAAAAAAAGTTTATTTTAGTTTATATGATGCTGTTTTACCAAATGTGTAGTTTTGTCTTGATAGATAATTGAATTGAAAACCGTTAACCTCAGTTAAATATAACTAGTATTAAATTGATAAGGTGGTAGCTGAGGTACTGCTGCTTAGGCTAGGGGGTTAACTTGAGTAGTAAATACTACTCTAAGTTGGAGTTTTCAACTCCAGGCGGGATGCAAGGTTTAATCCTTACATTATTTTCACTTGTTCATTGTTATATGTATATAGTTTTGACATCCACAATATATTTTGTACACTCATTGTCACTACAAACAAAATTGAATCCTATACAAAATCCCATAAGAGATTTAATAAATACAGCTATATTTAAAGGTACACCTAAAAGAGGAGATGTAACATTATTTATCTTATTTGTTATTTCGATTATAAGATTCTTGAGTTTTAAAAATGCCAAATGACATCTTTAAAAGGAATTTCTTTAAACATTAATGGATTGAATAATCCGTGTAAAAGGGCAAGCCTAATAAGATACATTAATCTACACAAGGCCAATCTAGTCTTCCTGCAAGAAACCCATCTCTTGAAAAAAGATATTGATAAACTAGCCACTAATAAGTATACAGTATTGGTTAGTTCAGAGCACACTCAGAAAAAAAGAGGAGTGGCTATTTTATGGAATAAAAGTATGCCCATTCCTAAAACCATTAAGTCTTATCAGGATGACAGGAATGTTTTGTATGGTTACAATACAAATTAATGGGAAGACTTACACTTTAATTAATGTATATTGGATACCTGGAATTGGTATTAATACAGTGAAACATCATATTGATAAGATCATATCATTCTCTATAGGGGGTATTATTTTAGCTGGTGATTTTAATTGTATACTACATGAAAGTGATACTACCACTATAAGGAAAAGAAGAATTACATCTAATGCAAAACATTTAAATGATTTTGCTAATTCTTATCATTTGAATGATATTAATAATCAGATAGTCAAAATCATTACCATACACCTTTTTTTCTAACAGATACAAAAGTTATTCAAAAATAGATAGGGTCTTTATTTCTAACCAGATGGTAACAGATTTAATTAATTCCAAGATCATTTCATGTCCTATATCTGATCATAACTCAATTGTTTTTGAATTCATGATAAAAAATACTCATAATGTTCAGATCAAAAGGATACCAGCATACTTAACTCAGCTAAAAGACTATAAAGAATATATACTTTCAGAAGTACAACATTTTCTAGACATAAATAATACTCCTGAAGTCTCCATTGTCTGTTTGGGATGCCTTAAAATCATATCTATATGGACAAAGTATCAGATAGTATAATAATAAAAGGAAATCTTGGGATAAGGAATTGTTAGATATTCAAAGTAAACTAGACTCTTATAAACATAATAATAAAGAAAATATTATGGACAAGAAAGTTATTGAAGAAATAAACAAACTAAATGAGAAATACAAAGAAATTTTAACTCAAAGTTAAAATAACTTTAGAGAAATACAAGTTTTTGTCTTATTCAATAAGCCCCAAATACCTACATAGACTTAAAAATAAAACAAAAAGATTGAATAAACAAAACCATATCAAAGAAATCTTTTCTCTAAGGAAAAAAGAATGTTTCTAGTATACCAGAAATACTGGATGAATTTAGAAATCACTTTCACAAGATTAACCATAACAACATTAACATGGAACCTAAAGATAAAATAAAGGAGTTTATAACCACAAACATGAATAAAAAGCTTAATAAACAACAGATTAAACTATTGGACAAGAGTATTTCATATACAGAAGTTATTACACAAATAAATAAGCTTAAATCAAACAAAGCACCGGGTAATGATGGTATTATACCAGAGATATATAAAATCCTTTCTAAAACTACATATTCATTAATACATAAGGTTTTTATTCTGGCCCAAACTGAGTTAATAACCCCCATCTTGGCAATATACATTTATTTCACCAATTTTAAAACCTAATAAAGATCCAACTAGATGTTCTTCATATCGACCCATCTCATTACTTAATGTTGATTATAAAATGTTTATGAGTATTTTTGCTGATAGATTGAAGACAATTATCCCGCATTATAGACATAGATCAGACGGGCTTCATTGTAAATAGAAATACTTTTGATAATATAAGAAGAACTTTAACATTAATTGATTTTGCAAATAGGAAAAAGAAAGATTTAACACTTATTAGTCTTGATATAGGTTCAGCATTTAATTCAGTAAGTTGGGACTATCTGTTTACCTTACTGAAATGCACAAATTTCTCTGATGCATTTGTAAATTTAATTGAGCATTTATACAAAGGAACGCTGGCTTATATTAAGGTAGGAACATATGTTTCACAAAAATACCCATTCTTAAAGGTACAAAGCAAGGATGTCCACTTTCTCCACTATTATTCACTTTAGTAATGGAGCCTTGGGCTAATTTGATTAGAAACAGTACTGACATAGAGGGTTTTGAAATAGAAGAAAATACAACATCAAAAATTCAACTTTTGCAGATGATGTTCTAATTACATCAGCAGGATCTAATTCTTCTATGCAGTCTTTATTTGATAAAATGATGAATTTTAAAAGTATTTCTGGTTTAATATTCAATGAAGAAAAACTAAAATACTACCTATATATACACGAAAAATATTCTCATTAGTGATTTTACTAAATATGTACCCAACTCAGGTCAGATAACTTATTTAGGTATAATACTATCTAAAGATATTAAATCTATTGTATATAATAACTATAATACCTGTTTTCTTAATATACAAAATCTTTTTAATACCTGGAATAATATGTTTTTTACTATGGAGGAGAGACTTACAATTATTAAAATGATAATATTCCCCAAGATTTTATACTTAATACAATCAATAATACTTTCACCTACAAAAATAACTATCAAGAAACTGAATACACTAATGTTAAATTTCTTATGGGCACCTAATAGACCTAGGATTGCATTAAAGAAACATACTAATAGCTGGTCTCAAGGGGGTATTTCTTTTCCAGACTTTAATTTATATATTATCTCTTCTATTATAAAAGTTATTACTTTATTAATAGATCGGTCATATGTCGCAAAATGGAAAGATTATTGGGAGCTAATTAGTATGCACTTCATGAAAATCTCCTTAACACATAAAAATATGATTATAAATAACTCCATGTTGTGGTTGCTAAAGGAATTTTGTACTTCACCTATTACACCTAAACATATGGTCTGTTGCCCATTAAATATTATTATTAGTTATTGTAACTTTATATTCATGCACCCTAAGTATAGGGAATGGAATTTTGTTGTATTCCCTATAATTTATACTCAGGGTATGCTTATGTCATCTACTTCTGAAGGAGCTCATTTAGCTATAGATAATAATCTAAAGTACTGGTATCAGCTGATATCTGATAATAAAGTTAAAAATCTAGATTTCTTAAAACAAGAATTTGATCTAAGAGAAACTTGCTGGTTAGAGGTTCAGATCTTTAGACAATATCTCATTGATAGAATAGATCTAATGTCTATAACAGTTAAAGAATCTATTCCAAAACTGATTACTTGATAATAAATTTACAGCATAAAGTTTCTGATAAAGGTAAACTTTCATATATACATAAAATTATCAGACAAACTTTTTACAATGTAGATTCATACTGGAATTATTTCACCTCTATTAATGGGGACCCACCAACTCAACAAGATAAACAATATATATTGGAATCTGCATATAGAACTACATCTTCCATTGTCTGGAGACTTTATACATGGAAATTTTTACATAGATCTTTTTATACACCTTTGATGATGAATAAAATTAATAATAAAGATAATCTATGTAAGAGATGTAATGTAGAAATTAATGCTGACTGGGCTCATATGTTTTATGACTGTATGAAGTTGAAAGAATACTGGAAGTCAATTAATGAATTTTTGCAGGCTCTTTTTACAGATAATTTCATTATTTCTAAGTCTCTTATATTATTCAACACACCTGTACCTCAATGTGTTAAAAAGATTACGCTTCCCTTGTTATGGTCTATCCTAGCAGTGGGTAGGAAAATAATAACTAGAAATTGGATTTCAGATACACCTCCTTTGTTCAATGAATTTAAAAATGTTATGAATATAATGTGTCATATGGAAATAAGCACAATCAGAATGAGAACAACTAGAAAAACATCACATTATATTGTATGGGATAATTTACAAAATTTGTTAAAAAAATTCTAATTTCAATAGCACAGTATTTTAGCTTTAATTAATTGATCTGATTGTAGTGGATGTCTTTGTAAATACTTTAGTTGTTTTGTTGAATATTATAATAATACCTATTTTTAATTATTTGTATAAAATTGTTATGATATTTCTCTTGTATGTTAAAACAATAAACTTGTTTTGAAAAAAAAAAAAGAGACTTGGGGATTTTCTTCTTCTCCTTCAACATAGGCCTCTGGCTATACCTCCTGTTCTAGACATTGTTGATGTTTTTTCAGAATCTAGTATGGCTCCTGATCTTCATGTTTCACTGTTGCAGTCATTACATTTGGGTAATCTGCTGACAGGTTGCCCTCAGTCGGCCTGAATAACAAAGTCTTGGGTCCTGCGTCAGTTGCTGTCCCTTCTTCCATGACGTCAGGTAGTCAGGGGTATAAAACATGCAGCCAACACCATTTTCATCAGTCTTTCTTGCCGCGTGGTGCCCGAAGCAAAAGCAGTTTACAATTTGCCGGTTGGCAGACTCCTGAAATTTTCATCTTCGAGTTTCAGAACTAAGTCTTCAACCTAAAGCTAAGTACCCCGTTGGGGAAACTTTTTCTTGCCCCTTACCGATGTCAGTAAAAGTTAATAATTTGCATTACTTGTGGGAAGCAAATACCGCATAAGGATTTTCATTCATACTGTATTCCTTGCCTAGGCCCTGACCACAATGTGCCTTGCTGACTGTTTTGTGCTAAATTTTACCAACGCACTATTAAGCGTCGGTATATTTTTATATCTAAATATTTTGGCTCAAGATTTAACTATCCAGAAATGTCGTCTGTTAACAATCCGACTACCGGAATTCACAAAAAACACAAAGAAAAAGACAGAGACAGACCGTCGAGGTACAAAACCGACTAAGCTTGTCCTAAGCCAGTCGCCGGTACTCAGTGAGGCACTTTTGCAGCCCCTGATGCCCACTACTTTTGATTCGCAGGCTTCTACTGAGATCCATTCGGTGTCTGGCATGCTGCAAGACACCAAGTATTGAACCCGTGGATGTCTCTCCCTTAGAGGGGTCCGGAGCCGCTGAGCAGGCACTGGCTTCTGAGGGTGTTTTCAGGCCTAAAGATTTGTATATTAAACCAGCACCATCCTCAAAAACAAGAGAAAAAACTTCTATGTCTAAAAAACAGGCACATGGGTCACTTGCTCAGCCCCTATGCCTAAAAAAAAAATGGTTGAGGATTTAATTACCTTGATCAGGGGTTCCCAACCCCCTCCTGCTAAGAGGCCTAGGCAAGACACTGATTATGAATCTTCAGATCGGGTTTCCATTTCTTCTGATTCCTGTTCTGATCAGGAATTTTCTTTTCCATCTTATGAGGACTCTGATGCAAAAGAATCCATCCCTTCTGCTTCTCTTCCTGAGGATTTTTCTTTTGAAGAAACTTTGCATACCTTAAGGGAACATTTTCATGGGAGAGTCAGGATTTTTCAGAATCCAAAAAGAGGGCCTTGGGGATTTCCTTCCTCAGCATAGGCCTTTGGTTATGCCTCCAGTTTTAGACATAGTTGATGTTTTCTCAATCCAGCATGGCTCCTGATTCCCTTCATCCGGCTTCTAGTAAGCAAGACAGATATTACAGGGATCCTGACTCCCACAAATTTCTTTTTAAAGACCCTACTGCTGATCCTGTTTACCGTAGTGTCTGATAGAGACTTCAGGGCACTGGATAGATGGGGTAATAAGGTTTACACATCTGCAACCCTGGCATTCAGGGCTTTAAACTGTCAATTTCATATGCTTAAATATTAGCAGCATGTCATGGGCTTACTTAAACAGAAAATTATGTTGATTTCTGACTGTGTGGAAAATAGAGTTACAGAATTTGTTGCGTTCAGCTGAACAAGTTGGAAAGCATACTTTGCGATGTGGTTTTTGATTCCTTGTGGCCTCTTGCAAGGCCGTTGTAACTGGATCTGTGATGAGAAGGCATGCTTGGCTCAAGGAGCAAAATCTGCCTGATCATGTTAAAGCAAAATTGTTGGATGCTCCTTTACAACAGGACAGTCTATTTGGTAATAAGGCAGAAGAGGTTTTTAAAAAGATGGAAGACAAAGCTAAATCTTTGCAAACTGTAAAAGATTTCCTACAAGTGCAGCCACCCAGGTTCAGTAGGCACTGGCCTACTAAGAATTGGTCCTTTCCAGTACCCACCAGAGCCGCTCAGGTCAAACCCAGACACTCCAAAGGCTCAAGGTTTCAGTCACAAGGAACTTACAGGACAAAACAATGGGGTGCCTCCACCACCAAATCTGGAAGTAGCAAGGCACCTCCCTACGGTAAACAGTCTCAATGATTTTCCTCTGCCATTTCCAAGCACTTATCTTTTGGCAGCCCCTTTGGGGGGAAAACTAGCACTTCATGCACAAAATTGGCATCTAATTACCCAGGACAAGTGGATTTTAAATGTAGTATCCCAGGGATACAGATTTCATTTCCACACGTTGCCAATTCCAAACGGATGGCCAGATCTGCCTCCACATCAGTGAGCAGAGGCCCAGAAACAGTAGGTTCATAGGTTGGTACTAGACTGTCAGCCCTAGGGTCTATACAAGCCTAGCCATAACAATTCCCTGGCCATTTCTTCCACACTATTTTCTTCCCTGGACCCCTGTCTAACAGGGCGACTGACGTGATCCCCGGGGTGAATTTCCTTTCTCCCATCGAATCGTCAAGGTTCCTTTTGAAGAAGGCCAAAGAGGCACTCTGCTTGACATGTATGGGCAATCTATTCCAGAGTCTGGGTAGTCTCTGGGTCAGAAACCTATCCCTCCAGCATGTTTTGTTTATTGTGATGACAAGGTTTAGATCCCTGGAGCGTGTGGCTCTGAGGGATTGGGATTTCTTTAAGTGTAGCATGTCCAGCAGCTCTGGGTTTGACATGGCCTTGTATGTTAAGCAGAGATCGCCTCTGAGTAGACGATATGCGACAGAGTATAGCTGGAGCTTTTTAAGGCGGTTAGCGTAGGACATCTGCTTTAGGCCTGTGATTCTTTTAGTGAGGTATTTCTGCGGCCTTTCCAGTTGTTGCAGATGTCTTGAGAGGTACATACCAAATGGGGCGTTGTATTCTATAATGGGTCTAATGAGGGATGAGTACAGTGGGACAATGACCTCCTTTTTTCTGGATGAAAAACCCTTAATGATGTGTGCCACATAGAAGGATTTCCTGACTGTTGTGGTGATGTGGTTATCGAAGGTGAGACCACTGTCCACCTGTGTCCCTAAGTCTCTTATCACACTTTCGGTGTTTAGTGTACTGCCACCTATATGGTAATTCACGGATACATGTTTTTTCCCAAAGGGGATAACTGTACATTTCTTGGCATTGAGCGTGAGCCCATGGCTCTGGCACCAATCATCTGTTTCTGTAAGGCCCTTTTGTAGTGTATCCACATCATTTGGGGATTCAATAATGGCTCCCACTTTGCAGTCATCTGCGAACTTTGTTAGCCAGAGTCCCTTAGTGTTGGCCTGTACTTCAGAAAAGTAGATGCCAAACAAGAGCGGTCCCAGGACTGAACCCTGAGGTTCAAGTTATGTCCCTCATGGATATGGGGGCTATTCAACCAGTACCAGAAAAGGAAAAGGGACAAGGTTTTTATTCAAGACTTTTCCTGGTACCCAGAAAAGACAATTCATGGCGTCCAATTCTGGACTTATCCATTCTAAATACATTCCTGGACATTCCAAAATGCAAGGTGCTGACTGTACAACAGTTACTGCCTATGCTAGGCAAGGATGCCTGATTGGTAACTCTAGACTTAAAAGAGGCTTACCTGCATATCCCAATCAGGGAATTTTGCAGAAGATATCTCCGCTTCAAAGCAGGCTATTTGCATTACCAGTTGTCTGTACTGCCCTTTGGCTTATCTACTGCGCCCAGGGTTTCACAAAGTGCCTGGTACCAGTAATTGCATTTTGCAGACAAAGAAACATTCAAATTTATCCTTATCTGGACTGCCTAAATCAGGCAGAAAACAAGGACACTCCTACAGCATCTGGCGTTTGTAAAAAGGCTTCTAACTTGCCTAGGGTACACCATAGACAAAAAGAAATCACAACTGGTACCCTCTCAAAAAGTTACATTCCTGGGTGCAAGCTTGAATACAACTGTGCCCAGATGGCTTACCTCACGCCAGAAAAACAAATCCACTTGTTGACTGACTTGAAGTGGCCACAAAAGCCAGGGTATCTGCAAGACAAATTCTGCAGGCCTTGGGATTCATGGCATCCTGTAATCTTCTAATTCCATATGCAAGACTGCATATGAGGAAACTTCAATGGTACCTAAAAAGCTTATAGAATCAACATTGTCACAGCCTGGAAACAATGATTCCTATCATTCCTTGCCTGCAGCAAGAGTTCCTATGGTGGGCAGAGGCCTGTCATCAAAACAAGGGACTGTCATTCATTCCACCCCCTGCCATCCAAACCCTGACTACAAAAGCATCAGACTATGCTTGTGGGGCGCATCTGGCAGGGAGGTGCATTCAGGGCGAAAGGAGCCCAAATCAAATGCACCTGCATATCCTCCAGAAAGAGATGCTAGCTGTACAGAATGCTCTGACAACTTTCAAGGACTTTCTTCATCCAAGACAACTACTGATATGGAAGGACATCACCACAGTCATGGGGTACATAAGCAGGGGAGTACCCATTCCTACCCCTTTGCAGACTAACCATGGCCTTGTGGAACACAGCCATGTTCATCGTGTTATACTGCTGCAGTCATCACACTTGGGTTATCCTGCCGTCAGGCGGTTCCGCAGTCGGCCGAATCCCAAAGTCTTGGTCCGGCGTCGGTTGTCGTCGCTTCTTCCCTGACGTCAGTGCGACAGGGGGATAAAAGAGGCAGCCGACGCTATTTTCTTCAGTCTTTCTTGCCATGCGGTGCCCGAAGCAGAAGCAGTTCGCAAGTGCCGGTCGGCTAGCTCCTGAGATTTTCTAATCGAATTTCAGCCCAAAGTCTTCTCTAAAGCTAAGTACCCCGTTGGGGAAACTTTTCTTGCCTCAGACCGATGTCAGACAAAGTTAATAATTGCATTTCTTGTGGGAAGCAAATACTTCATAAGGATTTTCATTCTTATTGTATTCCTTGCCTAGGCCCAGACTGCGACGTCTGTCTGTTTTGTGCTAGGTTCAACAAACGTACAATCAAGCATCGGGCAGATTTCGCCCAACATTATTTTGGCAGAAAATTTAACTATAGCATGTCGTCGGAACAACCGACATCAGCAATGATTAAAAAACGCAAGGATAAGGACAGGCAACCAAGGCCAAGACCAGATACTGAGGCCTCAGCAAGGCCTGCTGCCGGTTCTCCGGTTTTCAGCGAGGTGCCTACGCAGCCCCTGACTACCGCTGATTTAGAAATTGACGGCCGCCCAGACCGAATCAGCTAGGCCTCAAGAGCTGGTTCCTTCTCACCCCTCGGACACCAACCCTGACGGTGATCTGGAGATTTTGGACAGGCCTTCGGTTTCTGAAGGTGTCTTCAAACCGACAAGTCTTATGCTAAACTTAAAGCCCCCTTAAAAGTTAGGAAGCCGGGGCCACATACCCCCCCCACAGGCACCTATGCCTAAAAAACAGATGCTTAAGATGGCTGAGGATTTAATTACCCTTATCAGGGGTTCCCAACCCCCTTCTTACAAAAGGCCTAGACTGGAGGAAGATTATCCTTCCTCTGACCAAGCATCCATTTCCTCAGCTAACTCTGAGGACCAGGGTTATTCCTTCCCTCCTTATGAAGACTCAGATGCTGAAGAGTCCCACCCCCTGAAGACTACTCTTTTGGGGAAACTCTACACACCATGAGGGAACACTTCCACTGGGAAGGCCAAGGTTACACTGACTCTAAGAAAAGACTCTGTGAGTTTCTTCTTCTTTCACAGCATAGACCCCTTGCAATTCCTCCAGTTTTAGACATTTTGGATGATGTTTACACAGAATCTAGTCTAAACACAGATTCCTTATCTCCTGCACCAGCTAAACTAGACAGATACTACCGAGTTCCTGATTCTCATAAGTTTCTCTATAAAAGCCCTGTTGCAGACCCCAAAACCATTTCCCAGGGTCCCAAAGGGGTTAAGGCCTCTACTGCTAAGAATCCACTAGCTTCTGAAAGAGATTCCAGAGCATTAGAAAGATGGGGGAAGAAAGTGTATACGTCTGCCACTTTGGCCATGAGGGCCTTAAACTGCCAATTCCACATGCTAAAATACCAGCAGTACTTGATTACACAGTTAAAGCAGAAAATGATCCCTCAGACAGATCAACCTGATTTCAAAGAGATGCAGGATTTGCTGCATGCAGCAGAACAGGTGGGAAAGCATACCTTACAGTGTGGTTTTGATTCGTTGGAAGCCTCATGTAGAGCAGCTGTCACAGGATCTGTAATACGTAGACATGCTTGGCTAAAAGAGCAAGTCTTACCAGAACATGTCCAAGCAAAGTTATTGGATGCTCCATTGCAGAAAGATGTGTTTGGTGTCAAAGCAGAGGAAGTTTTAAAGAAATGGAAGAAAAGGCAAAATCTATGCAGACAGTTAAAGATTTTTTACAGGTACAACCTCGTTTCAGCAGAAACTGGCCATCAAAAACTGGTCCTGCATCAGACAAGACCCCAAAGGGGTAGGTACTGACACTCAAGGGGCAGAGGCCAGCTACAAGGTTGTTTCAGGCCTAGACAATGGCATACAACAACTCAAAAAGGTGGAGACGAAAGATCTCAACCCTTCAGGAAACAAACGCAATGACTTCCCTCTTCGCCTGCCAAGCAAAATTGCCCTGGCAGCACCTTTGGGAGGAAAACTGGCTCTATTTCCACAAAATTGGCGCATCATAACAAAGGACAAATGGGTTCTGGATATCATTACCCGAGGATACAGATTTAATTTTCACACTTTACCATGGATGAGAGGCATGCCAAATCTGCCTCCAAACCAATGGGCAGAGGCACAAACGCAAATTTCAGCTCTCATGGATATGAAAGCAATTCAAAAGGTACCTACAAAGGCGCAAGGTCAAGGTTTTTACTCAAGACTATTCCTAGTACTAAGAAAGGACAAAGACTGGAGACCCATTTTAGACCTCTCAGTTCTAAACACATACCTGGAGGTACCCAAATTCAAAATGCTCACACTACAGCAGCTTCCCATGCTGGGCAAGGAGTCTTGGCTGGTAAAGTTGGACCTCAGAGGCATACCTGCATGTCCCTATCAGACAAGATTGCAGAAGATACCTCAGATTTTTGGCAGGTACAATGCATTATCAATTCTCTGCATTGCCCTTTGGCTTATCTACTGCGCCCAGAGTATTTACGAAATGCCTGGCATCAGTAATTGCATACTGCAGACAATGAGGAGTACAAATTTATCCATATCTGGGCGACTGCCTTATCCAAGCGGACAGCAAGGCCATTCTATTACAGCATCTGGCATTTGTAACAAAGCTGCTAAGTTGCCTAGGGTACACGGTAAACAAAAAGAAGTCTAAGCTAATACCCTCACAAGACATAATATTCCTGGCTGCCAGCTTAAATATAACGGCCCAGATGGCTTATCTCACGCCAGACAAACAAAAACTGACTCAATACTTCAAAAAGATGGCAACTTTTACCCAGCTCACTGCAAGGAAAATCCTGCAGGCATTGGGGTTCATGGCATCCTGCATTCAACTAATTCAACATGCAAAACTGCATATGAGGAAATTACAATGGTACCTGAATAGTGTATGGACTCAACACAGGCACAGCCTCGAAACAACAAGTATACCTCTCATTCCCTGCCTTCAAAAAGTTCCTATGGGTGAGCTCAAGCATGTCAAATAAACAAGGGTCTTCCTTTTGTCTTACCTCCAGCAAACCAAACTATGACAACAGATTCTTCAGACTACGCCTGGGGAGCACACGTGGCAGGACAGTGCATACAAATGCATGCAAAACAAATGCTTCTACACATCAACCAAAAGGAGATGCTAGCTGTGCAAAATGCACTGACAGCCTTCAAGGACCTCTTGCATCCAGGACAACTACTAATAAGGACAGACAACACCACAGTTATGTGGTACATAAACAAACTGGGAGGAACACACTCTTACCCTTTATGCAGACAGGCAATGACCTTGTGGAACACAGCATTGACTTAACAAGTACAACTGCAAGCACAATTCCTGCCAGGAAAGGAAAACATATTGGCAGATGAATTAAGCAGAAATTTGGCAGGTCCTCACGAGTGGAGACTACACCCACAAGTATTTTCAATGATAACTCAAAGGTGGGGACACTCAGACATAGATCTATTTGCCTCCCCCAACAATTGCCAACTACAGAAATTTTTCACAAGGACTTATCATTCCCTTGCCTGGAAAGTGGACGCCCTATCATTCAGTTGGACAGCATTGACAGTCTATGCCTTCCCACCACTACCTCTCTTGACCAAGGTATTACTGAAAGTCAGATCAGAGAGAACACAAATGATCC
>NC_056741.1:1227763852-1227778852 GCF_019279795.1 Protopterus annectens | reverse complement strand
CCTAAACGGATGGCCAGACCTGCCCTCAAATCAGTGGACAGAGGCCCAGAAACAAGTTCTGTCCCTCATGAACATGGGGGCTATTCAACCAGTACCAGAAGAGGAAAAGGGGCAAGGTTTCTATTCAAGACTTCCTGGTACCCAGAAGACAAGTCATGGTGTCCAGTTCTGAACCTATCTACTCTAAACACATTTCTGGACATTTCTGGACATTTCTAAATTCAAGATGCTGACTCTTCAACAGTTACTTCCAATGCTAGGCAAAGATGCCTGGTTGGTAACTCTAGACTTAGGAGGCTTACCTGCATATCCCAATCAGGGAATCTTGCAGAAGATACATCCGCTTCAAAGCAGGCTACTTGCATCACCAGTTCCCTGCACTGCCCTTTGGCTTATCTTCTGAGCCCAGGGTCTTCACAAAGTGCCTGGCTCCAGTAGTTGCATTTTGCAGGCAAAGAAATATTCAAATATATCCATACCTGGACAATTGTCTAATTCAGGCAGAAAACAAGGACATTCTTCTAAAGCATCTGGCGTTTGTAAAAAGGGTTCTAACTTGTCTAGGGTACACCATAAACAAAAAGAAATCACAATTGTTACCCTCTCAAAAACTTACATTCCTAGGTGCAAGCTTGAATACAACTGGCCAGATGACTTACCTTATGCCAGAAAAGTAAATTCATTTGGTAACTTACTTCAAACAGGTGGCCACAAAAACCTTGCTATCTGCAAGAGAAATTCTGCAAGCCTTGGGGTTCATGGCCTCCTGTATTCTTCTAATACCATATGCAAGACTACATATGAGGAAAATTCAGTGGTACTTAAAAAGTTTATGGAGTCAACGTTGTTACAGCCTGGAAACAATGATTCCTATTATACCTTGCCTGCAACTAGAGTTCCTATGGTGGGCAGAGGGCTGCCACCAAAACAAGGGACTGCCATTCACTCCACCCCCTGCCACCCTAACTACAGACGCATCAGACTATGCTTTGGGGGGGGGGGGTGTCATCTGGCTAGGAAGTTCTTTCAGGGCAAATGGATCCAAAATCAAATGCGCCTTCATATCAGTTCAGAAAGAGATGCTTGCTGTACAGAATGCATGGACAGCCTTCATGGCCTAACTTCATCCAGGACAATTAATGATAGACAACACCACAGTTATGTGGTACATAAACAAGCAGGGGAGTACCCACCCCTACCCCTTTTGCAGACTAGCCATGGCATTGTGGAACACGGCCTTGACCTACCAAATACAACTACAATCTCAATTCCTGCCAGGAAAGCTGAATACTCTGGCAGACGAGCTAAGCAGAAATCTCATGGACCCACACGAATGGAAACTGGAACCACATTTTTTCAACATGTTGACACAGAAATGGGGGAGTCCAGACACATCTTTTTGCCTCACCCCAGAACTGTCAGTTGGACAAATTCTGCACAAGAACTCATCACAAAAATGCCTGGAAAGTGGATGCTCTATCATTCAGCTGGAAAAACCTATCAGTCTATGCTTTTCCCCTTCTGCCTCTGCTCTCCAAAGTTGTACTAAAAGTAAAACAGGACAAACCAAAAATGATTCTGATTGCTCCGGACTGGCCTCGCCAACACTGGTACCCACTCCTGCGCAATGTCACACCTTTCACCATGGCACCTGCCTCGGACACCTTTACTTACTGTTTCAGCAGAACAACCAAATTCTGCACACTCAGCCCCAAACTTTGAATCTTGCAGCGTGGCTAATCACCTAAATTCACCCTTAGCATCCCTCAGGAAACCTGTGACTGATGTCATTTTGGAGTCTAGAAGGCCTAGTACTAGAAAATCTTATTCCGACAAATGGAAAAGATTCTGTTCCTGGAACCAATCACAAGGAATAAGCACAGCAGTGCCCAGTATTCCTCAGATTTTACAATACTTAACTGAAATGCTTCACAAGGGCCTGTCCTTTTCTTCCATGAAAATCCATGCCTCTGCCATTTCAGCTCATTACAACACAGAACCTCCCCTTTTCTCTCACCATCTGCTAAAGCAGTCTCTCAGAGGGGCCAAAAACATAAGACCACCCAGGAGAGCTCCAACCTTTGCCTGGGACCTCAATTTTGTATTGGAAAAACTCGCTCTCCCTCCTTTCGAGTTAGTTGCTACTGCAGACTTAAAATTTCTCTCCTGTAAAATGGCTTTCCTTTTAGCAGTCACTTCAGCTAGAAGGATTTCTGAATTACAGGCTCTTATGGCAGTGGAGCCTTTCATTATTTTTCATGCGGACAGGGTGTCTCTCAGGACCAATCCATCCTTCATGCCTAAGGTGGTAACCAGTGTGGCTCTTAATCAGACAATTCATTTGCCAACCTTCTTTCCCAGTCCACAGAACAAGGAGCAGATTCTGCATCCATTGAATGTATACAGACAACTTAGATTTTATTTAAACAAGACAAAATCTCTAAGAAAATCTGAAGGAAAGGCTATTTCAAAGCAGACTATTTCCAAATGGATAAGCCATTGTATTAATTTCTGCTATATGCACCAAGGTAAAACTATCCCCAGGGCATCAGATCTCATTCCACCAGGGCTGAGTCTACTTATACAACCTTTCTCAGAGGTGTTACTAGCAGAGACATTCTAGAAACTGCTACCTGGAGCTCAGTCAATACGTTCACCAAACATTACCATTTACCTTTCTTCTCTAAATCCAGAGCTGGCTTTGCTATTGCCACTGCTATCCTGCAGGGCTTTATAGCTGGTCCTAATGCTGTATAAATCCCTCCTCCCAACCATAACTTTGGGAATCTACCCAGGTGTAATTACTGCAACAGTGAAACACGAAGCACATAGTACAGTTGTGTACACTTACCAGAAATGTAGATGTTAGTGTATTCACTGTTGCAGTCCTTGTTACCCTCCCTCCAGCCCCCTGTTTTTCTCTTACTATACCTCTCCTTTCTTTTACTATGCTTAAAAGCCTTTTTGGTGTATTTGCTTTTGTTTAGAGATGTATTTTTTGTGTTTTAAATTATATATATATATATTTTGCTCCCTATTTGGGGGGCACGTGACATCTGGGGCAAGAAAAGCTGATGTAATGGCGTCTGCTGTATGTTTTATACTCCTGATGACCTGACTTCCTGGAAGAAGGGAGAACAACCAACACAGGACCCAAGACTTGGTCAATCAGGCCGACTGAAGTGTACACAACTGTACTTTACCCTCCCTCCAGCCCCCTGACTTCTGTTGGCTCTACCTTTCCTTCTTGTTTGGTGTATTTGAGCTTTCTGGTGTATTAGCTTTTTGTTGGAGGTGTAACATAACATATAATTCTTCCCATTATGGAGGCACCTTAAATCTGGGACAAAAAAAAATGATTTTAATATGGCATCGACTGCATGTTTTATACTTCTGACAACCTGATGTCATGGAAGAAGAAAGAGTATCTGAAGCAGGAATCAGACTCTGGTATTCAGGCCAGCTGAGGGCTACCACCTGCAGGCAGATAACCCAAATGTAATGACTGCAACAATGAATACACTAACATCTTCATTTATGTTAAGTGTACACAACTGTACTTTCCTTTGATGGGCAGAAGTATGCAGCCATAACAAGGGACTGCTTTTCAGTCAACCCCTCACCACCCAAACCCTGACAACAGACGCAACAGTCTATGCATGAGAAGCTCACATGTCAGGCAGATGCATTCAGGGCCACTGGAGCCCAGCGCAGATTCTTCTGCACATCAATCAAAAAGAGATGCTAGCTGTAAAGAATGCTCTGACAGCTTTCAAATACCTAATCCTTCCAGGACAACTGCTTATATAAACAGAACACCACAGTTATGTGGTACATAAACAAGCAGGGAGGAACCCATTCTTACCCACTGTGCAGGTTAGCCATGGCCCTGTGGAACACATCTTTGAGCAACCAAGTGCATCTACAAGCTCAATTCCTGTCAGTCCAACAGAATTCACTGGCAGACGACTTAAGCAGAAATTTCCTAGACCCACGAGTGGAAATTGGAGCCCAACACCTTAAACCTCCTGATCCAGAGGTGGGCCTATTTGCATCCCCCAAGAACCACCAGTTAGTTGAGCAAATTCTGTACCAGGAGCCCTCACAGCATGGCCTGGAAGGTGGATGCCCTATCCTTTCAGTGGGGAAAATCTCTCAGTTTATGCCTTTCTCCCTCTGCTCCTGCTCTCAAAAGTACTACTCAAGGTAAAACAGGACAGGCCACGGGCAATTCTTATTGCCCCAGACTGGCCACGCCAGCACTGGTACTCACTCTTGTGCAGTCTGACTACAGTGCCACCGTGGCACCTTCACCTGACTCCTACCCTACTGTCCCAGCAGGAGGGACAGATTTTGCATCCACAATTGCAATCCCTAAACCTTGCAGCCTGGCTTATCCCTTGAATACACCACCAGCAACCCTCAGCAAACAGGTGCTGGGCATCATTCTTGAAGAGCGAAGGCCTAGTACTAGGAAATCCTCTGCTGAAAAGTGGAAAAGGTACTGTGCTTGCTATCAGTCCCTAGGGAAGGACACAGCAGTGCCCTCCTTACCTCTAATCCTGGATTACCTTGGCAGAACTACTACACAGAGGCCTATCCTTCTCTATTAAGATTCATGCCTCTGCCTTCTCAGCCCATTATAATACTGAGCAACCTCTATATTCTCATCCTCTTAATCAAACCGTTCTTCAGAGGGGCTAATGATTTAAGGCCCCCTAAGAGAGCTCCCACCCCTGCCTGGGACCTTAACTTTGTTCTGGAAATGCTCACTCTTCCCCCTTTTGAACCTGCAGCTTCAGCAGAGTTAAAATTCCTCTTTTGGAAAACGGCCTTGCTTTTAGCCTTAACTTCAGCTAGAAGAGTGTCTGAGTTACAGGCACTGATGACTGTGGAACCTTTTATTATTTTCCATGCTGACAGGGTTTCCTTCTGGACTAACACATCCTTTATGCCTAAGGTGGTGTCCAGTGTGGCTGTAAACCAATCCAACCATTTGCCAACCTTCTTCCCTAATCCTCAAAATAAAGGGGAAATGATCCTGCACTCCTTGGACATGCACGGACAGCTTAGGTTCTACCTTGACACGACTAAACCTTTAAGAAAATCTGACCAGCTGCTAGTCAGCTTTTCTACGGGGGCTGAGGGTAAGGCCATTTCAAAGCAAACTATTTCCAAATGGATAGCACACTGCATCCATTTCTCCTACAAGCACCATGGGAAACCTGTCCCACAGACCACATTCCACTAGGGCTACTTCCACCTCTACAGCATTTCTCAGGGGAGTCCCTACAAGGGACATTTTGGAGGCTGCAGCCTGGAGCTCTGTTCACTCCTTCACCAAGCATTACTTGCCAATCTTCTTAATCCAGGGCTGGATTTGCTACAGCAGTCTTGCAAGGCCTACTAGCCAGTCCTAACATTTCATGACTGCTTCCACCCTTCCTCAGCTTTGGGAATCAACCCGAGTGTGATGACTGCAACAGTGAAACATGAAGAACATAGTACAGTTGTTTACACTTACCATAATTGTAGATGTTCAAGTGTATTCACTGTTGCAGTCCTGGTTTCCTTCCCTCCAGCCCCCTGACTTTATCTTTCTACCTCTCCTCTCTCTGACCATTCCTAATGGCATTGGTATTTACTTTTTACTGGTGGTGTTCCCCACCATATACTAGCTTCCTGTTTGGGGGCTCCTGATATTTGTGGCAAGAAAAACGGATGTAATGGCATCTGCTGCCTGTTTTATACCCCTGACGATCTGCCATCATGGAAGAAGTGACAGCAGCCGACGCAGACATCCAAAGACTCTGGTATTCGGGCTGACTGAGGGCTACCTGCAGGCAGATAACCCAAGTGTGAGGACTGCAATAGTGAATACACTCTAACTTCTACATTTATGTAAGTGTACACAACTGTACTTTCTTATCCGTTTTGACTGGGAGTCCAGCTTGTTTATTCTTTCGATGGCTTCCTGGTTGGGTAGTAGTTTTGCTGCCTCCTTCTCTTCTGCAGCTCTGGAGCCATTCCTCTCAACTATACAGATTCTCGCAGAAGGTTCCATTCAATTTAATGGTAAGTCATGATTGAATAATTTGAGTGGCGCAGACTTTTGAATTTCATGCTTCAAATCTTAAAGAAAATTTCATGGTAAGCAGAGCTTTGTTATTCTGTCAACCTTCTGAGCTTCTAAGAACACTTTTTTATTTATGGCTTGTCAGTGTGATTTCGGCACAGCAGCCTTATGTTATGATTGACGGTCAACAAAAGGCCCGGAATTCAGACCTGCATGATTCTGTCCTGGACAAAAATCACAAATGGCTCTTTTAGAAGTGCAACCCCCTCTTGAAAACTGAACAAGAAAGGAAATCAGTGGAACCAGTATACAGGTCCTTTGCATCCCCCCCTCCCGATCCCAAGCTCCTGACACCACCTTCAGATCCCATGTTTCCCTTGGATCTGACAGGCTTTGTGTTTGCTTTCTTTGGCTCCTATTGACTGGAGTTTTGTTTTTTCTTTTAGACAAACATGTAGTCTACTTCGGATCTGACACCTCCTCAACTCCCCTCCCACCAACCCCCACCCTTGAATCTCCTAGGAGAATGAGTAATTTTAGGACCTTTGTCCTTTTTACTGAGTAGATGATATAGCCTTCTCCAAGTATATATTGTAACCTTTTGTATGCTATAAGTCAGCAAACAAGATGAAGTAGTAAAGGTTGGTGGATTGTGGGTAAGGGAGAAGCTTGAGAGCTCTTGGCTGCCATAAGCTTTACCGATGGCAGAGTTGGCTCTGAGGGATCCAAACCCATTAGTTGAGGAAGAGTGAAAATGGACAACACATTTGGAACGTTATAGTGAGTACATGATTTCTTTTTTTAATCATCTCACCTTGAGCTTGCTAATGGTTTGGGCAGGTGGATGGTGCCCTGAACTTTGGAACCTGGTTGGCTGTTATCCTTTGCAGGATGTAATGTGTATAGCTTAGGCTACTGCAGCAGTGATCATTCGAACATTTGCTTTTCTTTAAGTTTACTTATACTGCTATACTTTTTTCAGTATATTTCAAAACTTCTGTATATGTTTAGAGGTTCATAGGGAAGTTCAAGGCTAGCTGCTTTTGTGTGCCATTTTAAGCCTAGCCGCTTTAATTTGGTGCTTGAATTAATTTATCTCGTTTGTTAGATTGGCATTATCCGTCTCATGGTAGATAGTTATGTTTGCATTAGTGAGTAACTGGGGTCCCTCTCATGGATACGTTGAGTGGAACCCATGTGTGCTATAAATCATTGAGGAACTACCTTTGTTCATTATTAGCACAGGGGCAGTCCTGGGTAAATTTTCTTTAAACACATTTATAGATCTGGGTTGCTCGACAGCCACAGCATGGATGAACCTTGTTTTATATCAGTAAGGAGTCTGTTCAAGAACATTTGTATCCTTTGCGAAATATACCTGCCTCTCCCAACCATTGCTCTTTTTGCAGATGAGGTTTATATCCCTAGACCAAGTATTTCTGATGCCATTTGACTTGATGTGCAGTAAGTCCTTAAGTATTGGGTTGGAGGGTGCCATATATGCTAGATACAGTCACCTCTTATAAAGTCTGTAAGATAGAGTAAAATGACAGGACTTAAATTTTTCTTGTAGGATATATTGTTTAGACACTGTATCCTTTTTGTAAGGCCTCTCTGGATGTTCCAGTTGCATGTGTATGGACTAGTAAGTGTCCAAGGGGAGGCATTGTTATACTCTGGCCTAATAAGGGCTGAGTAAAAGGGAGCAAGGGTATCTTTAGATTGAGTCAGTCCCTTTGTTTATAAGCTGTGTAACATATAAGAGCTTCCTTATACCAGTGGACACAGACACATTGGTCAAAAGTTAGTGCCTTTTCCACACAAATTCCTATATCCCAGACAACTGGGTCATCTCCTAGGTTGTATTGTCAGTGTGGTAGTTCCAAGAAGTAGAGGACTTTTCAAAGGTTCAGCAGTGTGTTTTTTTTGGTATTTAGTTTTAGTCCATGATTTTGTCACCAAGTATTTGCAAAAACCTTCCTGAGGAAATGGTCATGTCTTAGGTTTTTAGAAAGCGTGCTTACACCACCCTAGTTCTCATAACCACCAATAATGGACTGAATGCATTTGTGTCTTTTTGTTTGACATCTTGCCAGACAGTGGAACTAGGCCCACTTGCCCTGAATGAGGCTGTCTTCTGAGAAAAATTACTGTTGGGAGAGGATGTACCTATTTGTGGTAGCCGTCATAGGAGGTCCTTTTTGTAGAAGAGTTAATGCAGAGAGCCTTTTTTAACTTACTTTTGCTGTAGAAAAACTTGTTCCATCTGGGGATCTCTAGTATTGAACAAAGGTTTGAATTGTGTAGGTGTGTACTACTCATTTTATGAATGTAGATTACACTTCTTATGTTCCTGACATGTATGAGAGAGATTATACATTGTGAAATAAAAGCAAGGATTGAATGAAGTAGCTTTAGACTGCCAAGTATAAAACTATTGCATTATGCTGTGCTCTGTTGAATGAGAGACTGTATTTTGATTGATAATTTTTTTGATGTATATTTTCATATTTATTGAATGAAAAACATGCAGTATAGCCAAAGGTCAGTAATTTAGGGTATTGCTACTTGTGTGAACTTTTAAAGTTCTAGTGTACCACTCTGCATAAATGTCTTAAAACATTGCACATCTTAAAGATAACGGACTGTAGTTTTATGAATTTAAAAAAATGTAAAGTAATTTAAGACCTGGTTTGTCAATTTTAATTTAATAGCAATGTTAGAGGAGAGAGGATGGGTCGTTATGATCGTTACAGGGAAGATGGGCGGGAAGGTCACAGTCGCAGAGACCATGATTTCCGAGATGTAGACTACAGGGATTATGTTCGTGAGTATTCCAGAGGGGATCGTCATCATGAATACAACCTGTCTGATTATGACCAGTCTGAGGTGAGTTTAAGAAATGTAACTGCCATTTTTGTATTCTCAGCATTTGAATTAGGGGTTGCATTACTGTGAACCTTGTTAAAAAGGGTTAAAACCACATTAATTTGCAAGATGATCTTCATGTTTCACTGTTGCAGTCATTAAATTTGGCTACTTTGCTGGCAGGTTGCCCTCAGGCGGCCTGATTAACAAAGTCTTGGGTCCTGCGTCGGTTGCTGTCACTTCCTCCATAACATCAGGTCGTCAGGGGTATAAAATATGCAGCCGACGCCATTACATCAGTCTTTCTTGCCATGCGGTAGCAGAAGCAGTTCGCAAGTGCTGGTCAGTCGACTCCTGAAATTTTTGTTTTCGAGTTTCAGAACTGAAGTCTTCAACTTAAAGCTAAGTACCCCGTTGTGGAAATCTTTTTTTGCTCCTTACCGATGTTAATAAAAGTTAATGATTGCATTACTTGTGGAAAGCAAATACCTCAAAGATTTTCATTCGTCTTGTATTCCTTGCCTAGGTCCTGACCAAGATGTACCTTGCTGTCGGTTTTGTGCTTTATTTAATCAGCACACTGTCCTTCGTCTGTATATTTTTGCCTCTAAATATTTCGGTTCTCTGTTTAATTATCCCGAAATGTCTGTTAGCCATCCGACTACCAGGATTCCGAAAAAATGCAAAGATAAAGACGGGCTGCCGAGGTCCAAAACTGCAGACGACGCTTCTCCTAAGCCAGTCACCAGTTCGCCGGTACTCTGTGAGGTGCTTTCGCAGCCCCTGATATCCGCTACTTCTGATTCGCAGAGACCCATTCAGAGTCCGGTATGCCGTGAGGTACTTCAACTATGGAACCCGCGGATGTTTCCACCTTTGATGGGTCCGGAGCTGCTGTGCAGGCACCAGCTTTTGAGGGTGTATTCAGGCCTACAGACTTGCATATTAAATCAACACCGCCTCCATTATTAAGGCCTAAATCTCGATCCATGTCTAAAAAAACGATGCCCAGGCCATATGCTCAGGCCCCTATGCCTGAAAAACAAATGATAAAAATGGCTGAAGATCTAATTACTTTAATCTGGGGTAGTCAACCCCCCCCCCAAAAAGAGGCCTAGGGCTGAGCTTGATTTATGTAAACTTCTGATCAGGATTCTGTTTCTTCTGGCTCTTCTGATAACTTGAATTTGTCCATACCTATTTGAGGTTTCTGATGCAGAGGATTCCATTCCCTCTGAGGATTTTTCTTTTGGGGAAACTTTACATACTTTTAAGGGAGCATTTCCACTGGGAAAGCCAGGAGTTTTCTGATTCAAAAAAGAAGCTTAGGGATTTCCTTCTCCTTCCTCAGCATATGCCTTTGACTATACCTCTCCTGTACTAGACATGGTTGATGTGTTCCCGGAATCCATTTTGGCCCATGATTCCCTGCCTCCGGCTCTTAGTAAACCTGACAGATACTACAGGGTTCCTGAGTCCCACAAGTTTCTTTTCAAAAATCCTGTTGCAGATCCCCAGACTATTTCTCAGGGGCCCAAGGGCATTAAGGCTTCTACTGCAAAAAATCCTACCCCTTCTGATAGAAACTCCAGGGCGTTGGATAGATGGGGTAAAAGGGTTTATACTTCTGCAATTTCATGTGTTAAAATATCAACAGCATATTATTGGACCGTTTAAACAGAAAATTGTTGATTCCTAACTCTGTGGAAAATAAAGATTTACAGGATTTAATGCATTCTGCTGAACAAGTTGGAAAACATACTTTGCAATGTGGTTTTGTTTGTTTAGAGGCATCTTGTAGGGCTGCTGTTACTGGGTCTGTGCTTAGAAGGCATGCTTGGCTTAAGGAGCAATCTTTGCCTGATCATGTTAAAGCTAAATGGTTGGATGCTCCTTTAAATCAGGACCGCCTGTTTGGCAGCAAGGCTGAAGAAGTTCTTAAGATGGAAGATAAAGCTAAATCTATGCAAACTGTTAAAGATTTTTTTACAAGTGCAACCTCCAAGATTTAGTAGGCACTGGCCTACTAAGAATTGGTCCTTTCCAGTCCCTTCCAGGCCCTCTCAAGCCAAACCCAGGCACAGCAAAAAACCCAGGTTTCAGTCCCAGGGGACTCTCAGAACTAAGCAGTGGGGGGCCTCCACTTCCAAATCTGGAAGTAACAAAGGCACCCCCCCCCATGGTAAATAGTCTCAGTGACTTCCTTTTAAAGTTCCCAAGTACTTATCTTTTGACCGCCCCTTTGGGGGGGAAAGATTGCTCTTCATGCAAAGAACTTGGGAATTCATAACCCAGGGCAAATGCATTTTAAATAGTGTCGCAGGGATACAGATTCAATTTCCACACGTTGCCAACACCAAACGGGTGGCCAGACCTGCCCCCAAATCAGTGGGCAGAGGCTCAAAAACAAGTACTTACCCTCTTAAGCATGGGGGCTATTCAACTGGTACCAGAAGAGGAAAAGGGACAAGGTTTTTACTCCAGGCTTTTTCTGGTACCCAGAAAAGACAAATCATGACATCCAATCCTGGACCTGTCTACTCTAAACATCTTACTGGAGATTCCAAAATTCAAGATGCTGACTCTTCGTCAAGTACTTCCTATGCTAGGCAAAGACGCTTGGTTGGCAACTCTAGATTTAAAAGAAGCATGCCTGCACATCCCAGTCAGGGAATCTTGCAGAAGATACCTCGCTTCAAAGCAGACTACTTGCATTATCAATTCTCTGCACTGCCCGTTGGCTTGTCTACTGCACCCAGGGTATTCACAAAGTGCCTGGCTCCAGTTATTGCATATTGCAGGCAAAGAAATATTCAAATACATCCATACCTTGTCTAATTCAGGCAGAAAACCAGGGCATACTTTTAAATCATCTGGCGTTTGTAAAAAGGATTCTAACTTGTCTGGGGTACACCATAAACGAAAATAAATCACAACTGGTACCCTGTCAACAAATTACATTCCTGGGTGCAAGCTTGAATACAACTGCCCAGATGGCTTTCTTCATGCCAGAGAAGCAAATTCATTTGGTAACTTTAAACAAGTGGCCACAAAAACCCTGCTATCTGCAAGACAAGTACTGCAGGCCATGGGGTTCATGTCCTCCTGCATTCTTCTAATTCCATATGCAAGACTGCATATGAGGAAACTACAGTGGTATCTAAAAAGTCTATCGAGTCAACATTATCACAGCCTGGAAACAATGATTCCTATCATACCTTGCCTACGCCTGGAGTTCCTGTGGTGGGCAGAGGCCTGCCACCAAAACAAGGGACTGCCATTCACACTACCCCCTGCCACCCAAACCGTAACTACAGATTAATCAGACTATGCATGAGGGAGTTATCTGGCAGGGAAGTGCATTCAGGGCAAATGGACCCCAAATCAAATGCACCTACATGTCAATCATAAGGAAATGTTAGCTGTACAGAATGCTCTGACAGCCTTCAATTTCTACATTCTTCCAGGATAACTAATGGTAAAGACTGACAACACCATGGTTATGTGGTACATAAACAAGCAGTGGGGTACACATTCCTACCCTCTCTGCAGACTAGCCATGGCATTGTGGAACACAGCCTTGAGCTGCCAAGTGCACCTACAACCTCAATTCCTACCAGGAAAATTGAATACACTGGCAGACTGACTAAGCAGAAACCTCATGGACTCACACGAGTGGAAACTGGAACCAAGGATTTTCAACATTGACAAGCAAATGGGGAGCTCGGACATGGATCTATTTGCCCCCCCCCAGAACTACCAGTTGGACAAGTTTTTGCACAAGGACTCCCCCCAAACAAGTCTGGAAAGTGGATACTGTGTCCTTCAGCTGGAAAAACCTGTCAGTCTATTCCCCCCCACTGCCTCTGCTCTGAAAAGTTCTACTAAAAGTCAAACAGGACAAACCAAGGATGATCTTGATTGCTCCAGACTGGCAGCGCCAACACTGGTACCGCCTCCTGTGCAGTGTCTCGCAGTGATCTCCATGACACCTACCTCAGACCCCTTACCTGCTGTCTCAGCAGGAGAACCAAGTTCTGCACCCTTAGCTTCCAGCATTGAACCTTGCAGCCTGACTAATCGCTTAAATTCACCCTTATCCCTCAGCAAACCTGTGATGGATGTCATCTTGGAGGCAAGGAGACCTAGTACTAGAAAATCTGACAAATGGAAAAATTCTGTGCCTGGAACCAATCTCTAGGGATGAGCACAGCAGTGCCCAATTTACCTCAGATTTTGCAATACTTAACTGAGATGCTTCATTAAGGGCCTGTCTTTTTCCTCCATTAAACTCCATGCCTCCACTATTTCTGCTCATTATAACACAGAACCTTCTCTCTTCTCTCATCTTCTGCTCAAGCAGTATCTCAGAGGGGCAAAAAACTTGAGACCACCCAGGAGAGCACCAACCCCTGCCTAGGACCTTAACTTTGTTTTGGAGAAACTCACTCTACCTCCTTTCGAGCCAGCTCCTACTCCAGACTTAAAATTTCTTTCTTGGAAAACAGCCTTCCTTTTAGCTTTCACTTCAGTGAGAAGGATATCTGAATTGCAAGCCCTTATGCAGTGGAGCCCTTCATCATCTTTAATGCGGACAGGGTATCTCAGGACCAATCCATCCTTCATGCCCAAGGTGGTTTACAGTGTGGCTCTTAATCAGTCCATTCATTTGCCAACTTTTTCCAATCCACAGAACAAAGGGGAACGGATACTGCATTCCTTGCATGTGCACAGACAATTTAGATTCTACTTGGACAAGACTAAACCTCGAAGAAAATCTGAACAACTGCTGGTAGCATTTGCTGCAGGGGCAGAGGGGAAGGCTATTTCAAAACAAACCATTTCTAAATGGATAAGCCATTGCATTCATTTCTGCTATAAGCACCATAAAAAACCTATCCCGCGGTGGATCAGATCTCACTCCACCAGGGCTGCAGCTACTTCTGCAGCCTTTCTCAGAGGTGTGCATACCCGGACATACTAGAAGCTGCTACCTGGAGCTCTGTACATACTTTCACCAAGCATTATCATTTACCAATTTACTCTAAATCCAGAGCTGGCTTTGCCACTGCTATCTTGCAGGGCCTTATAGCTGGCCCTAATGCTGTATAAACTCCTCCCAACCATAGCTTTGGGAATCTACCCAAATGTAATGACTGCAACAGTGAAACGCGAAGAACATAGTACAGTTGTGTACACTTAACATAAATATACCTCGTGGTGTCCAGCAGAGTTCCTAGAGCAGCAGAGACCAGAAAAGACAAACTTTCCAGATTCTAAGTATTTTTTTCTGCATTTTCGACTTTTTAAGCCTTTCGATTGCTATTTCTGCCTGTTTTATTCTGCTATTACCTGTTTTTGCTGTTTTTAATAGCTTGAATTGTTTGTTGCACTTGCTTGTTTAAGTTTTGCTTAAAAGTTAAACAGGCTAATACACTCAAGTGTACTAGCTTTTGATAGCATTTAGTCGAAAAACACAGCATTTATTGTATTTTCTGCCTATCTGAAAAAAACTTGAAAAAAAACAAAAAAATACTCTTGTTTTCCATACTTTCCTACTAGTTTGTTCCAGTGATCAGATTTGCTGATCCCTGGGCTTTGTCTTGGTTCCTGTGTTTCTCCATTTTCCTTGTTTGGTCAAGGGTAGTTTCTTTACTCACTAGTGGGAGTAGGGAGTACTGAGCTGCCTGTTTGTCCTCAGAGGAGTGGTTTAAGGCAGTAACTTGTAGTTTATTGGCCATTTTGGGTAATTTCCTGTCTTTTCCAGCCCCCTGCTATAAAGCACGCTTTAGCGTGGAGTTGTCACTTGCACACTAGGGCAGCTCCGGTTAAGCAGGTTTAAACTATTCGGGCTACCTAAAGTCCACTCTTCAAATTTTCCCTTAAAACTACCTTCCTCGAACCATACTACTGATCTAATCAGCGTATCCTATAACTAAAAAGATCATCTCTACTTGACTCCAAGTAGACTATTCTCTATCTGTTAAACCTAGCACTTGCTCCTACAGTACTTATTACCTTGATACGGCACTCTTATAGATAGCACCCCAAAAGGG